>NW_024412413.1:31451859-31521127 GCF_014898765.1 Herpailurus yagouaroundi
TCTCTCTCTCTCTCTCTCTCTCTCTCTCTCTCTCTCTCTCTCTCTCTTTACTACGATATATCCAAAATATCATTTTACCCTATCAATATAAATTAATGGAATTTTACATTTTTTCATGTTATTCAAAATCCACAGTGTATTTCATACCTACAGCACATTTCAGTGCAGACGTTAAATTTTCATCAGAAATATTTACTCCATGTTTAGATTTTCATAAAGTTTACAGTTGAAAGTGCAGATTCACAAACCTAAGATTTTCTAAATATACTTAAAAGTTTTTCAGTCATTGAATCAAGTATTGATTTTTAAATGTAAACAAATTAAAAGTAAGTAAAATAAAATGTTAGTGCTTTATACTAGCCACATTTTGAGCGATCAGTAGCCACAGGTGGCTAATAGCCCCTGTATTTTATGACCCCTTTAGTCTATGGAGAAATTGAGGCTCTGAATAGATGGAGTGACTTGACTGAAATCACAAAGTGTGTTAACAGTTAAGACTAAACACCGAACCTCTAGTTCATCCTTTCTGCCCTCACCTCTCTGTGCTGTTCCTTTTTCACTGTGCTATTTTGTGTCTGGCTCAGGGACCATTTATAGGCCATGGGAAACAACACGTATTTATAGTATGTGGGCTGATTACCATCTTAATCAGGTTAAAGTTTCTACCTCATGTTAATTCAAGCAAGAAAATGCAAAGTTAGATGCCTAAAGTAAATACTGAAGACCCAAATTGTTCAGGGAGAAGACCAAAATAAATCCTGACAAAACCCGGCTCCTCCAAAAGGGAGTTAAGATTTTAGAGATTCCACACTACTAATGTGAGCACACACTGCTTTTGCAAAGTGCTTTTATAGAAATGTTTGCAATTTGCCTGCTGAGGACTGTTTGTGAGTAGCAGGGGAGTGTCAGTTCTCTAGCCTTTAAGAGTAAATACCAGAAGGAGGATAAAGAAAGGCCACTAAAGGCAATTGGCATTTGCTGTTTGGTTGTGACCGTTGGCTCGCAGAAATTTATTTTCATCGGTAGACTGAATTCATTGAAATGAGACAGGACCATTTCCATTCCCAAGAGATCTCTTAATTGAGTCCAAGGGCCAGTATAGTCCGGTCTAGATGTGAGACCGCAAGACTCATAGACAACCTGGCAGAAGAAATGCTGCAGCTGTATGTGCTTTGTACCACTGACAGAAGAACTAAGTGAGTGCTTGGGAGTCTCGGTTTTGCAATGCTTCTGTTTTAAATTTATTGTACAACCTTGGACAAATCACGTCATTGCTCTAGGTCTTGGCATTCCCATCTGTGAAATCATGGGGCTGGACCAGGTGGTCTTCGGTATTCCTTCCAGATCCAAACTATTGTGATTCTAATGGTGTGGCTCTAGGTTCTTTTGATTTCTCAGAAGGGAAATGCTGGAAACAGGAGAGGAAACAAAGGAATGCTTTGTGCCTTGGGCATTCATACCTCTAATACTGGCGCACACACATTAAAGAAAAGAAAACAAAAACAATCTAAGTGGGCGGTAATGCTAGTAATTAGATTAGTTGGAATAGAAGACTGAGTGCATGCTTCTTGTGAATATTCCTCAGAGGGCTCATGGTTATGAGCCAGTGCTGTTTCTCTGTAAGAATCCTAACAGATAACATTACCCCAGCTCCTTTGTCAGGAACCCTCACAACGCAGATACCAACCTTAGACCCAGTAAGGAAGCACACAGGTATCTGTCTTCAAATAGCAACAAATGGAAAGAAGCGCTAAGTGCTTGCATGAAGAAATTTACAGTACATTGTGTCCACTTTCACCTTCTGATTCTATAAAGCTAATGGTGACTGCTCTTAGAGACTCCCTCTGCATCCAAGATTGATGCAGAGTAATGTGTCAAGTTCTTTCAGCTAATAAAGCAGAACAATTTCTTGAATGAAGCAGAGGACAGAGAAGAGAAAGTATGGCAGACTAAGTCCCCAGGATGTTTGTTTTTTCAATTTTTATTTTTTTAATGTTTATTTTTGAGAGAGAGCTCATCTGCAAGTTGGGAAGGGGCAGAGAGAGGGTGGGGAACGGGATCTGAAGCAGGCTCTGTGCTGACAGCAGAAAGCCCTAT
This sequence comes from Herpailurus yagouaroundi, assembly GCF_014898765.1. Classification (NCBI taxonomy): domain Eukaryota; kingdom Metazoa; phylum Chordata; class Mammalia; order Carnivora; family Felidae; genus Herpailurus; species Herpailurus yagouaroundi. The sequence goes on from NW_024412413.1 coordinate 31,453,957, forward strand.
GTGGGGCTCAACTCGTGAACGGTGAGATCATGACCTCAGCCCAAGTCGGATGCTCAACCGACTGAGCCACACAGGCACCCACTAGGATGTTTTTAAAACACACAATTTCAGCCAGGGTCTCAAATGTATCAGTTCTGGGATTGCAGAGGTGTTATATCACATGTCATATGTTATCTATTTCATATATTCATATATTATGTATTTTAAATATGTGTGGTTTTAGAATGCGCATGGATTTTTTATTATTGATCTTTAGAAGCAGTAGTGTTCCTAGTTATGTTTAGAATGCTTTTAATAGTTTCTATATCTTTCATTTAATCATTTAGTTAAATCATTAACTTAGTCATGATGCTGTAAACTTTAAAATCCCTTAGGGGTACCCAGATGGCTCGGTTGAGCACCCCACTCTTGATTTCACCTACTGTTGTGATCCCAGAGTTGTGGGATGGAGCCCCACATCTGTATCCGTGCTGAGCATGGAGCCTGCTTAGGACTTTTCTCTCTCTCTACCCCCCTCTCTCCCTCTCCCGGTCCCTCCCTTCCTCTGCCCCTCTCCCCAGCTCACACACTTTAAACTTAAAAAAAAATCACTTACAGGAGGTTCACAGTTTTTAAGCAAATCTTCAAGGGTAGGGGCATGGTAGCCCGTTAAGGATGTTGATGCATTATCATTGACTAACTTAGCATTCTAGAACGATATGTGTTATATAGGAATTGGAAGCATATCTTTCCAGTGGTTTTATCCAGAGTTGTGGTAATTAACCCAGAAAATGTAAGATGGAAGCTACCAAGAAAGAAGATAAGAAATTGAGAGTATGGAGTTAAGGAAAACCCAGATAGATTTTCCCTTTCATTTTTATTTTATTTATTACTTTTTTAATTTTTTTTTTTATAGAGGCGGACTACAAGTGGGGGAGGGGCAGAGAGAGAGGGAGACAGAATCTGAAGCAGGCTCCAGGCTCAGAGCTGTCAGCACAAAGCTCCTTGCGGGGCTCAAACCCATGAACTGTGAGATCATGACCTGAGCCGAAGTCAATCACTTAACTGACTGAGCCACCCAGGTGCCCCTAGATTTTCCCTTTCAAAGCAAGGATTGTATTTCTTTTTGTATGTATATAGGTGAGTCGAACATTAAGGTATATGTACTTTAAGAATTTGAAAGGTACTTTTTACATCACTTCATTGAACTCCTCTGTGGCTTTATCAACTTTTCCTAATTCTTCACATTCTTCTGTTAGTAAAATAGAGAACATTATTTATATCTTACATTCTTCTGATGCATGTTGTGAGTTAATATTTATATGGAACTGTTTGAGCTTAAAATTGTCTCTGAAGGCTAAGAAAGTGTGACAATAATGCCTGTTACTAAGGCAAAGGAAAAGATTACATTTGGGAACCCCATAGCCTTAAATCATCCATTTCCTAATCATAATCTTGGAATCAGTCAAAAAAAAAAAAAACAGGTCTGTCATCTCACAAATGAAGTATTAGCTTACTGTATTTTGTTCTCTTTTGCAAATCATTGACTATATTTAATTAAAAAGAAAATATGAAACTGCTTGATGATATAGTCAGAACTGTTTTTCTTTTTTGCAGGGAGACAGGTCAAAACTGGCCGATATTTGATATATTTTTTTTAACCTCAGATCTATCTTTAATAAGTCCAAGAATCCTGGGGTGCCTGGGTGGCTCAGTCAGTTAGGTGTCCGACTTCGGCTCAGGTCATGTTCTCACGGCTCGTGGTTTGTGGTTTGAGCCCCATATTGGGCTCTGTGCTGACAGCTCAGAGCCTGGAGCTTGCTTCCGATTCTGTGTCTCCCTCTCTCAGGCCCTCCCCCACTCACACTCTGTCTCACTCTCTCTCTCTCAAAAATAAACATTAAGAAAATTTTTTTAAATAAAAAAATAAGTCCAAGAATCCTAAAATCCTAACATGTAACTCTTTGAACAAATTAATGAAAAGATAGAACTCTGAATTGTACATTTTTTTCCAAGAAAATTATTGCAAGAATGAATAATGAATGAAATACAACTTATAAGATGTTTAGAGATGTGTTTTTCAGCAGTGTAGTACAGAAATTTCATATTGGCTATCGATGAATTCATGTTAAAGGGGCAGATTTGGCTAAGATTAGATTGTTGGATTGCCATGATTTCACTGTAAGAAATTACAAGTTTAGGCTTGAGGATTTTCCTGGAAAAAGTTGATTGCCTCAGCTGTTGATTAGGTATGTGGACAGGACGTGGGTGGCCATGAGGGAGTCGTCATAGCTAAATGAGAACTTGAATGCAGAATGCAAACCTAGAGTTCAGCTGAAAATAGAGATAAACAGAAGTGGTAGCAATAAGCACCCCCAGAGTTCCCTGGTTTTAAATATAAGAAACCTATAAACAAAATTTTTTTTCTACTTTAACCACAAAAAAGAAAAAAAGAAAAACCTGCTCACTTAAGGCAAAGATTGCAGAAACTAAATGAATACCTTATTTCAGATTAAGGGAACTTGATTTTGGTTCTTCCACATCAGAAGATCTGAGGGGAAGGATAGGCAAGAATATTTATAAAGCGGAATAATGACAGAGTTTAAAGAGACCCAACACCTAAAATCTTCTTGCCACAGTAAAACTTGCACAATTACAACAGAATCAACTAATTGGGGAAGGCTTCCCTGCCCTATAAATACCCTTCAAACAGTATTTCCAGGATATGCTGTGTCCTGTATCCTAGGAAATCTGCCCCTTGCTGATAGGGCTGGCTATCTAAAAGGGAATTATCACTGCCTAAATGGTGGGAGACTTGGAGAGTGATTAAGCCCCGTAGGAAAGACTGACATCTTGGAAAAAGACGTGCGAATGATGTGAATGTGAACTTGGCATGTGCTTGGGATAAGCACTGAGTAAACAAAACAAAGAATCCATTCTGAACATTCTTTGGAAACACATAGTCTTTGAGAACTTGGTTGATGAGTTGAGTGAAATGGCCTAATTGAACTAATTCCCATTTGGGGGTTTGTTGATTCTACTTTTCTGAAGCCAGAGCCAACACTCCTGAAAGTTTTGAATGTCATTTAGTGCTTCCAGGAATTGGGGCTTACCATTCTGTAGATAAACCAGTCTCCTTTTTAGCTGTGTTCTATTAATTAAAACTGTTCTGTTAAATGAATAGATGGCCCCCAAATATCCTAATTTAGGATAAATTACTTGGCCTTCCCTTAGAGATATTCTGCTGGTAGAAATCTGGTTTAGTGGTTTGATTCATTTTACATGGCATCAGTTACTCCCTGTGATTATAATATATTTATTACAGCAGAAGTTATTTTAAATAATTTAGGATCACATAAGCTATGGCAATTGTAGCCATTCCCAATCTTTTTTCCCTCATTTGTTACATTTTAGCAGATTAAAGAAAAAAATCAGAGCTTCTACCTAAAAGATCCTTGTGAGAAAACATAACATTAAAATACAGAATATATATGAACTTAAGTAATTATTTTAAGTAACGCTACAATAATTTAAAAAATCCTGAAATCCATTTTAATGTATCAAGGAGGTTTTTCCTAATAATCTAAACCTCTACTGGCCCAGAACCATTCATAGCCAAGGTTGGGAAACTATGCCGTGTAGGTCAGATCCAGTCTGCACCTGGTTTTATATGGCCAGCTAACTGAGATTAGTTTTTACAGATGGACATTTGCGGTCTGTTTGATAATAGAGAATGCTGTGAGGCCCAACCACACCAAATGCTGACCCAAAATAAAGAATTCCATTAATTTTATTGGTAGACCTGTACTAAAAAAGATTAAATTTGGTTATTATGCAAAAGAAATTATATTCGATTATATTTTCTGTAATAAAAGTTTTGTAGAAATTTTCTTTCTCTATATATATGTACCTACATAATATCCTTTAGTTTTGCCTCTTAGCATGCCAAGTCTAACATATTATCTGGCTCTTTACATAAAGTATAGATCCCTGACAGAGTAATTTTTTTCTCATGTATTTTTTCTTCACTCATGCATCTGTTCAGCAAATAATTTCTGAGCAACTTTCACATGCCAGACACAGTTCTAGGCCATAGGGACACCATGGGGAACAAGCTTTTATAAAAAAAAAAATACTGCCTTCATAAAACTTACAAATTATGTACATTATCTCCCCATAACTACCTTGTTCCATTATTCCCATTCCCATCCAAGAGAGGTTCAGAGAATTTACGTGGCTTGTCTGGAGTTTCTCAGCCCAAAACAAACCCAGTTATACCTGACTCTTAAGATTTGAGCTTCTAACCAATGGGCAGGGCTAGCGTCATGGGCAGGACTCTGTGCTTGGTTTAATGCTTTACTGTCACCATCTTGTAATTAGTCAGCTTTGAACAACTTTTTGAACAATAAATGTATTTTCATTTTGTCCTTGGACCCACAAATTATGTGGCTGTCCTGCTGCTAAGGCAAAAGTGCTTCTCTCTCAGACCACATTCCTGCCATGATTGTTGTTTGATTTTTAAAGACCCACATGAATTTATGTGTAAAGAAACCTTGAAATCTATCAAGCAGTTTGGAAAAACAGGCTATTTTTAATCCATTGCTTATTATTTCAGTTCACCAAAAGACTGCAAGTTCCTTGAAGGCTAGGGCTCTCTCCTACATTTTTTTTTTTTTTAACTCCCTCTGTGCTAAAGCTTTTCTAAGAACAGTGAGTAAACCTTGTCAAGGGTAAGACTTGGCTCTGTCTTAGTTTACTTCCATACGAGAGCAATATTGTTCATCATCAATATTGGCTCTGATCTTTATTAATTTGCAAATTTTGAAACCGATGTTAAATCTGAGGTAAACAAAACATCTGACCTGTTCTGATATAAGGAAATTCTTTATCCAGCAGTGACTAAAACATTGATGTCTTTGAGGGGTGACTGACCATAGAGATTTTATCTTCCTTTCTTTCAATTTCTTTCAGCCTAGTCATTGTTGGATAAGCGTGATGGTGGAACAGTTGTCAGTCAGTTTGACTGATCTTCTGGACAAGTTTTCGAATATTTCTGAAGGCTTGAGTAATTATTCTATCATAGACAAACTTGTGAAAATAGTGGATGACCTTGTGGAGTGCATGGAAGGACACTCATCTGAGGTAACTTTGTATTCCCTGGGATTCCTTTTTTACTACTTTTCTCCAAAACCTATGCCCTTTGGCAGTGGCAAGAGTGGGGTTGTCTCTATTTGTGAAGTTTTTAAGTTAAAGACTTTTAATTAAAAATTATTTTCAGATGAGCCCAGTGAATAGGTGTTTGTAGTTACCCTGCAATGCTGAAATCTACATTAAGGCTTAAATGTTGTTACTTAACATAAAAATAAAATTTATTCACACCTCAACGTAAGAAAAAAAAAAAAACACCTTTATTTCAGAAGGGAGTGAAGTCCTTCTAACCTACCTATTAGGTTACAAATATTCATTTATCTTTAAATGGAAAATTACCTATAATGAACACTCTTACTTAACCTTTTATCCATAGTAATCCTGTCACAACAATGAAGTGCATTTTCACATCTCCAGTCCAGGGCATCTGATGATTCGTTGTCACCAGCCTCAGAATGTGGTCATGGCAGTGTTTTCAGATCTAAGTATATTGAAGAGGCAGAGTACAGAGATTAAAAATGAGGTGTTAGGGTTCAAATCCTGACTCTGTCACTAATTAGCTTTGTGAACTTAACCTCTCTGTGCTCACTTTCTTTATGCCTAAAATGAGGACAATGACAGGATGCATCTCACGGAATTGACATTGGATGATTTCTGATTAATGCCTTAGTACCATGTCTGGCAAAATAAATCCTAATAAATATTTCTTATTCTTATTTTAGAACACCTCATCTATAATAAGATAGGTCTTGGGAGGCCTGCTTTGGCATAGAGTTTACAGTTCAGGGTTTATCCTACAGGCCTTCTAGATGCTTAAATCTAAGGTTTTAAACATGGTTCTGTACTGTAAAACTCAAATACTACCTTCTCATCCATCTTCCAGTCACTCTTCAAGACCCAATGTCAGTCCCATTTGTGTTTCAAACTCAGAGTTCTTACCATACTAATAGCCTCCTCACTGTATTTCATCACTTCTGTGCTTTACTTTCTAATTTCTGAATAGTGTGTCTTAAAATCTATAGCCTCTTAGAGTTAACGTGTCTTTTCATATTGTTAGTACAAATAGTGTTCTGAGGGCAATGATACAAGGTCAAGGACCCCAAAAGTAGGGCATATCAGGGACAGTGTCACGGAGGAAATAAGCTCCCATTGGAGCTTGAAAGATGGAGTTAGGTGCTAGGTAAATGGTGATGTCGAGAAGAGTACCCCAAACACTGGAGAATGTACACTTACTAATCATGGCACTTTGGCAAGAACCCAGCTGGTATTTCTCAATTTTTTTGATGATTGAGTTAATCTATATAAAGCACTTAGAGTGGTATATAGCAAGTGCTACATAGGTGTTGTTATTACCTGCTTTTCTTTATAGGAAATCATGCATTTACAAATTCCTAAACTATAGTGTTGGTTTGCTTTCTTGGGGAACTTCTAGAAATTAATCATACTCTTTATTCTTTCATAACTTGGTTCTTTCACTTAGCATTGTTTAGAACTTATATTCACTTTGATGCATACAGCTGAAACTCAGTTTTTTTCCTGCTTATAGAGTTGATTCAATATACCAATATTTATTAAACCACTCTTCTGTTGTTTGATGTAAGGGTTATAGAATACTGTTGCTAAGAACTTTCTTATATGTCTCCTGGTGCATATGTGCAAGAACTTCACTGGAGTATTCACCTAGAAGTAGAATTGCTGGGTTACAAAATGGACACATGTCCTACTTTACCAGAGGATATCCAATGTGCCAGTTTACATCATTCCACCAGTATATGGGTCCCCTTTGTTCCATATTCTTGGCAATATTTAGTATCATCAGAATTGTTAATTTTGGGCTATTTGGAGAATGTGTTATGTAAGGGTATTTTTTTTTTTTTTGAGGAATAATTATTTTAAAGCATTTCTAGTCACCTTACTCATCCCCACCAGCACCCCATTCCTTTTATCTGGAGTTGAGCCCCAGACCTAACTGGATGGGGATCACTACCTTGCAGTACCAATTGAATTATGTGTGTTAAAGCAGTTGTCTAAAAGTATCAATTTTACTTGAGTCTCTGGAGGACATATTTATAATCTATTACCTTGACGTCAGTTAAATCTGTAAATTATCTGAAAAACACAATCCTTTTTTTTTATTTTTCTAGAATGTAAAAAAATCATCTAAGAGCCCAGAACCCAGGCTTTTTACTCCTGAAGAATTCTTTAGAATTTTTAATAGATCCATTGATGCCTTCAAGGACTTGGAGATGGTGGCATCTAAAACTAGTGAATGTGTGGTTTCTTCAACATTAAGTCCTGAAAAAGGTAAGACATGTAAGCATTTCTAATTTAAATGTCAAAAGCAAGCTTGAATCTTGAATGTTTAGGTAAGAATCTACTTCTGACTCAAATATATGTGTAGCTAGAGAAAGATGTATGTGTATATGTGTAATACAAAGACCTATATCAATGGCATGAAAGAAATGATCAGTTAATTTGTTGGTTTTCAAGCCACAGCAACACTCCTCATTTTCAAATATAAGAATTGTGTGTGAGTAAACAATATAGGAATTAGTCACTCATATTTTTTATCTGGTCTTTGCTAGCATTGTGCAAGTATATTATTCTTCACCTCCACTCTTCTTAATGTACCCTTTTCAAATCTTTTCCTTAAGGTCTGCCTCTGGGTCATGAATTCTGATCTTCAGTAGTTACTCTGTATTAAGAACCTTTTTTCCCACTGGGTCCCAGTATTACAAAATCTAATTTCATTGCTTTTTCTGTTTTGTTTTGTTTTGTTTTTAAGACCAGTTACCAACAATTTGTGTTACTCATACTTATTAACCTATGTAAGCAATGAATCCTTGTTCTATAATGTGATTGTGGTGCATTTAATAAAAATAGAACAGGACTCAGTATGAAATAAATAGGATCTTAATAATCAAGATTTGGGAAGCAGACCTAGAAAATATTCTGGTATTGCACTTCAGGCTTTTGCGGACTCTGTAATTCATTAAATCGCCATGCAACACTGACACATTATTGCTTTCTATTTAGATTCCAGGGTCAGTGTCACAAAACCATTTATGTTACCCCCTGTTGCAGCCAGCTCCCTTAGGAATGACAGCAGTAGCAGTAATAGTAAGTACATATATCTGATTTAATGCATGCATGACTCCAGTTAGCATCTATAGGAGTATTGCATGGGCTTTAAAGGAAATTTCTGCAATTACTACTATTAATACTGTGCTGTTACTGTTCTTCCTGTTATGGTCTTCCTCAGAATTAAATATTAGGCTTGTATAAGTGGGTTTCCCTATAACTGGAAATAATTTTTAGAGAATTGGGTCAAAATCTTCTAAAATTATTTTACATAAGGCATGTAATTAATTTTAGATACTTTTAAGCTTTATTCATTGTCAACTTATATTTTTATGTGAAATTTGCCTGACAAAAATGGAATTTAAAAATTGAAAGTACAAATGTTGGTTATATAGAATTCCAAGGATATTTTCAGTTTTGTTTATATTTACTATTCACAGTATTTACTATTGTGTGTTTGTACATTTGATGATTTTATTTTACTATAAAATTATTTTAGAGGAGAATATGCTGCTTTGCCTGAAATTTCTTTCCTTTTAACCAAGAACCCAATTTTGTGCAAGTCTAATGTCCTCTTTTCAAATACAGGCAAGGTCATTATAAAGATCATTGGGTTTTACTAAATATTCTGATCCTCTAGTTTCATGGAAGCTGTAGGAGGAAGAACTTCATCCTGTGATCTTAGCTAAGAAAATCATCCCTCAAAACTTTGTAATGGGGCACTGTTATATGATCAGGGACATAGAAGAACTACCTGTAAATAAGAGTAATCAATTTAGTACCAATCCACCATAACAAATCTGCAATTCAGAAAATTTTTAAAAACTTCTAAAATCCGTTTGTTTAGTAATTTTGGCCACCAAAACTGGACCTGACCCGTGATAAGGCTATTTATATATAGTATTTTTCCTTCCAAAAGTGAATATTTCTTGATTTCACTACAGAAATACTATGTTTGATTACAGTGTGCTACCCAGACCTCAATGAGGATATTATATACAATATTTGTAAGACAGAACTTTGTAAAATCTGAAATTTTGAATTACATAACACATCAGATCTGAAAAGTTTTAAGAACGGACTACATGGGTTAAGATCTCTACTACCAATTTTATTAATCTTTTCAAAGATGCAACTTTTAGCTTCTTAGTTTATATTATGGCATTTTTAAAAAAAATTTTTTAATGTTTATTTTTGAGAGAGAGAGCACGAGTGGGGGAGGGACAGAGAGAGAGGGAGACACAGAATCCGAAGCAAGCTCCAGGCTGAGCTGTCAGCACAGAGCCTGATGCGGGGCTCGAACCCATGAACCATGAGATCATGACCTGTGCCGAAGTCAGATGCTCCACCGACTGAGCCACCCAGGCGCCCCTATTTCATTGATTTCTAATCTTATTTCCTTTTACTTGGGGTTGAGTTTGTTCAGCTAACTTCTAGTTTTCTTCAAGTAGAAAAATTTAATCATTGATTTTTAAACCATTCTAATTTTCTAATATAAGCACTTAAAGGTATAAGTTTTCTTGTAAACAACTTTAGTTGCATCCCATACACTTTGATATATTGTGTTTCCATCATTTCCTCAAAAATATTTTTTAATTATCCATGTGATTTATTCTTTGATTAATGGGTAATATTAAAATGGGTTGCTTGATGTCTAAACATATGTGGTTCTTCTGGGTACCTTACTGGTTTCTAAATTCTGTTGTCAGAAAACATATACTGTAATCTTTCAAAATTTATTGAGACTTATTTTATGTGTATCATTCAAATATGGAGTGTAGCATTCTCAAATTTGATCAAAATGGTTATAGTGTTCAGATCTTCAATATCTTTATTACATTTTTTTGTCTAATTTTTTATCAATTACTGAGGGGTATTAAAAATCTTAAGATTGTGGATTTGGCCATTTGTCCTTTTGGTTATGAGTTTTTCACTTCATATATTTTGAAGCTGTATTATTAGGTGGTTATATATTGATTATTATTATGGGTTTCCTGATTAACAGACCTTTATATTGTTACTGAAATATTCCTCATTACCTCTGCTAGTATTCTGTCTTGAAGTATATTTTATCTGCATTAGTAGAGCCAGTTTTTCTTATCCTTACTTTTTTCATGGTATGTTTTTTTCTTTCCAATCTATTGTCTTTATTTTTAAAGTACATCTCTGGTAGACAGTATATAGTTGGGCCTTGCTATTTTAGCAAGTCTTTGACTTTTAATTGGAGTGTTTAATCCATTTATATTTAATACAGTTATATTATTATTATTATTATCATCATATCAACATATGGTTGGATTTGGGTCTACCATTTTGTTTCCTATTTGCCTCATTTCTTTATTTCTCCTTTCCAGGTTGATTTTGGGTTAATTTTTTTTATTATTTTGTTTTCAATAAAATTTAAAATTTATTGTTTTGTGGTTGTTTTAGGAGTTACAATATATATCTTAACTTGAAATGTTCTACTTAGTTAATATTGTAGCACCAAGAAAAAAATAGGAGAAATATCTTTTGTGCTACATAGTATATTTAATCACACACATGCCAATAACACATATATTAGGTAGGTTAATATTATCTCAGATGTTAGAGGTTTTGTTCATTGTTTTCCCTTGCCCCGATCTCTTTTCTCTATTCATCAAAATGTATAATTTCTACTTACCTGTTTTCAAGTTCCCTGACTCTTCTGCCATTTGTAAGCTGCTAAACTTTTCATCCAGTACATTTTTATTTTTTGCTATTTTTAATTTTTTTATAGCAGTTTATGATTCATACAAAATTGAGGAGAAGGTACAGAGATTTCCCACACACTCCCTGCCCCCACACATGTGCAGCCTCTCCTATTATCAGCATCCCCTTCCCCGCCCCCGCCCCCCAGAGGTACCTTTGTTACAACTGATGAACTTACATGGACACATCATAATCATTGGAAGTGCATATTTTACATAGGGTTCACTCTTGTTGCTGTACATTCTTTGGGTTTGGATCTAGTGCATTTTTTTCATTTCTAAGTTTGTATTTTGCATTCTAGTATTTCCATTTGATTCTTATTTTCCTGCTGAGATTTGCATTCTGCATATTCATTATGATAATATTTTCTTTTTTGGCCCCTGGAACCATGGAACAAGATGGGGTTGAACCACATGGGTCCACTTATACATGGATTTTTTACAGAACTATAAATGTATTTTCTCTTATGATTTTCTTAATATTTTTTCTCTAGATTACTTTATTGTGAGGATACAGGATAGATATACAAAATATGTGTTAATCGATTATTTGTTATTGGTAGGGTTTCCAGTTAGCAGGCTATTAGTAGTTAAGTTTTGGGGGAGTCAAAAGTTATATATAGATTTCAACTGTGCAAGGGGGTCGTGCCCCTACCCCCACATTGTTCAAGTGCCAACTGTAGTTAATAAAGCTCTAAAAGTTCTTGTCTCCTAATCTCACCATGTAGGTCATCTCAGGGTTAGTGTATATTGACTGCTTTTTTCTCCTGATTATGGGTCACATTTCCCTTTAAATAACTAGTAATTTTTTGAATATATGCTGGATATTATGGATACTATGTTTTTGAGAAAGCAGATTTTGTTTCATTCCTTTAGAGACTTTTGAGTTTTGTTCAGGTAGGCAGTTCAATTACTGGCAGACTATTTTCCTTGTCAGTCTTGTTTTTAAGCTTTCATGGAGGAAAGAGGAAGAGTAGCCTTATTTCTAAGGCGTGAAATTTCTGAGATATTGAGTGCTTAGAAAATCTTTCCATTCTTGCTTGTCAGAGCTCCTTTGTCTCTGAATGTCAAGGTCATAGCTTCCCAGGTGTTGTTTATTGCCAGGTTTTGTGAAGTCTCTTTCTGTCCATGTACAGCTTGTTTCTTAACTGGTGACTTAAGGAGATTCCTCCAGAGATTTCTTTTCGACCCCGCTCCTTTCCCACAAATAAACCTGCCCCACAAACTGTGGCCACTGCATCCCTGAACTTCAGTCTCTATACCCTATCTCAAGTGAGACCATTGAACTTTCCTCGGGCTCTATCTTCCATACCTCCTAGCTAGAAAATGAAGACAATCGTGGGACTCACCATGTGTGTATTTACTCTCTTAGGGAATACATTCTTGTGCTATCTTTTGGCTAATGTATGAAAGTAACTGCCGCCTATAATCTGTCTATGATAATAACTATTTAGGTTGGGAGGGCTAATCTGCTATTATCATGGTTGGAAACAAAAGTCTTTTCTACTTACTCAAAAACAACTGAATATAAAACACCTATTCAGTCCTGTGCCTCTGAGTCTGAAGGTATTTTTTAAATTACAAAATTAATGGTCAGTGTTCTTTTTTCTTTGTTTTGCTTTTTCTTTTTTTTCTTTTTTGTAAAAAATATGGATCTTGCATAATTTGCTGCTGTCAGATGTCACTTGTCAATATAGCACTTAGATAGCCATGCACAAAGACGAGCTCTTGTAGAGCTTACATCTTTCTAAAAGACACATACATAAATAAAATACTCATAGTATTTTATCATATATACCATGTATGGATTACAATATGTATCATAATAGAAGTATGTAAACATTTTTAGTTGTAGCATAAAGGAGGTAAGACTTCTGGGGGGAATATGGCCAGAGAAATTTGAAGTGATCACACCAGTTTTCCGGATAAGAATCAAAAAGTGGCCATGCTAGCCAGAAGACCAAAGTCTATGAAGGAGTCCTGAGATATGAGTGTCCTCTCATATCTTGTATTATCCCATGATTCTCCCTTATAAAAGTGTTCAAGTTACCCAAAAGGAATTGGGTTTTCACAGTAAAAGTAATTAACTTTATATACCAAGCTAAAAGGATGTTTAAGATCCTTGCAGACAGTATTTAAGAAGAATATTGGAAGAAATTCTTACTTTGACATTACCTTATACATCTTCTAAAAAGAGAGTCTTTGAGTCAGACCTCCTGGGCTTATATCCCAGCATTAGCCCTTGGATAACTGTGTGACCTTGGGTGAGTTACTTAATTTCTCTAGACTTGCCAGTCAAATGAAGGATAATAATACCTCCTTCAGAAGGTTTCTGTGAGTTTTAAATGTGTTAAGACACATGAACTTGGAGCCTTGCCTGTGAGAAGTAAGGGCAGTATTTTCAGAAGTACCAAATAAAAGCTGTGCTATCTATGTATGGGGTGCCTAGGTGGCTCAAGTCTTGATCTCACAGCTCATGAGTTCGAGCCTCGCATCAGGCTCTGTGCTGACAGCTCAGAGCCTGGAGCCTGCTTCAGATTCTGTGTCTCCCTCTCTCTCTCTCTCCCTAACCCACTCTCATTCTGTCTCTGTCTCTCTCAAAAATAAATAAGCATTAAAAAAAATTTTTTTTTAAAAAGCTGTGCTATCTAGTTAACAGGTTTACAACCTATTGGAAATAAGTACGAACCCACACACACACACAATGGAGACCCAAACCCTTAGACATTTCACTTCCTGGTTCTTCTTACCCTCTCTGTTTTTCAGGCTTTGCAATGAGCATGTGCCCAAGAGCAAAGGGAGGAGGGACTGAAAGTCTGTGTCACCTCAGGGAATGTACATTTGTTCCAGTCAGACTGCTTTCTGCTTGACATGGGCCATAGGCATTGTCTGTGTCCCAGGCGGTAACCTCTATTACTCAGCCAATGAGGAACCAGAGGAAGGACTTGCATGCTAGGAAAAAAATGGTTTGCTGCAACTTCCCTGAGCGTGCCTGTCCCTCAGACACCCAAGGTTGGAAGAACGTTGATTAAAGCCTCACTTCACTGTGCTCCGAGTCTCTGTGTCCCTCCTTTGATTGGGCCAGTGGGCTTATTTCTCACAATGCCTTATGTATGTGTTCATCATTAAGTGTTAGAATTGTCAGGTACACCAAGCCTGTGGGTCAGTAAATGTGGCAAGCCTACAGTGAGCTTTGAATCTGAATCATGGAGGGACACTGAGCTACAGGTTTTCTAAGCACCAAGAGATCCATGTTCACAGACATGGTGATGCCCATAAGCAGAATCATTCGAAATAGTAGTTCAGCAAAATTGTAGTGCAGTTTTTTGTGTCCTGTGTTTGAACAGATGTTGTGTATTATAAGTCAAACCAAACAAATCAGTTCCCATAAATTTTGGACAATGGACCCTTTTCATAATAACGAGAGAACCATTATAACAACAACCCAGGGATTTGGGATTACTCAAATCCTGTCCAGATGAGCCCCCTTACCTCACAAGTTTTCTGGGACAATCTTTACTAAAAGCAAAGCCTTGTTACTAGCTTGGGCTTTGACCCCAGACACCCACCATATGGGCCTTGAGGCAGACAGTTCAAATCTCATTGATCCCACATAGATAGCAGCAATAGAAATTCTTGGGAGCCAAGCTATGAAGGTGTGAACAAGCCTTTTCTTACAACATCCTTTTTCTTTCTCTGCAAGAGGGATGGCAGTATCAGTGGAGAGAACCAAAGGCTGGTTATTAAGCTCTTTGCATTAATGAGAAATAACAAAAGCAAGGTAACACTGACCGCTTAAGGAGGTGAAGCTCTCAGTTCTCCTGTCCCTTTCTCCTCCCGGTCTTTACCAGGCCCCTCCCTCTGGCAAGTGGATTGCTTCTATGTCTTAGATGCTAAGACTTTGGGGCCAAAGTCCAGGAGCAGGGAGGGGAAGGACTTTTAAAATGGTTAAAAAGTCACAATACTCTGGAAGCATGAGGTGAGTTCTCTTTAATTAGATCTCTCCTCCAGCATGGCTTGCTTTGGAACACCTTCTTTAGGGGCCGTCCTATCTGAGAAAGATTGTGAGTGGGGAATCCCAGAATGCCTCTTTCTCTAGTAGCCTGCTTCTGCTTGTTGCTGTAGTGGGCCTGGTCCTTCCTGTGGTCTGAATGGCTCAATTCAAGATTTGGCTTTTTGAAAGAAGGGGAAAAACAGGGTGTTTGGCTGCCTTGATTCCAGGGCATCTGGCTATCCAAACATATGTAATGGAATTTTCCATAGCACCATCCTGGCTCATTAGTTTTCCATTGGAGTCGGGGGACAAAAACATCAGAAGCTTCCTCTGTTCTCTCTGGATACCTTCATTAGGGGATCCCTCCAGGACGTCACCTGGTCAAATCTGTCATAACTACACAGCAGTCCCAATAGACACTGTGGGCCGTAGCAGAGTGGCCCCCTGGGAGAAATCAAACATGTTACTGGAATGCAACCACAAATAGCCAAGTTATTTACAGACAGTGATATTAAGATGCCTAAAATGGCAAAAATTGCTTATAACTCTGAATCCATTTTCTGCGAGAAAACTCTTTTATAAATGGTAGTCAAATCCCAGACTAGCACACATAATCTTCTGTAACCCTTAAAATAGCTATATTATCATAATGACAGTAGTACTACTTCAATTCTACCAAATCGCATTTTGTAACTCTGGCTTACTTTGCTGAAAGAATCCATGTTGAACTCCACTTTAAAACTCCTGAAACTTCTTTCCCATGGGGCTGTAGGATGGGGGGTGGGCCAGAAGATACAGTAGTTGAGTCTTAAGGAAGTGATTCAGGATAGATGACCCCACTTCCCTATCCAGATAGTCTCCCTGTTCCTTATGTGTAAGGGGTACCCATGACTCACTAACCCTCCCCTTAACACACACACACACACACACACACACACACACACACACACACACACTTCCTATTAGAGCCTTTGGGAAACAGGAATCCTAGAATTGAACTTCCTGTTCCCAGTTTACAAATGGTGGGGAAATGGGCAATTCCTGTTCTCCCTGCAGTAGATAGCATTTGTTTCTTGCCTCTCAGGTTAAATCTGTAAGTTCATTTTCTCCTTATAAATGTTTATACACGTAACAGTGGTTTGGTTCTCTTACATTATATACTTTAGGCACTTAATATGTTAAATAGGTGACCTTAGGCTGACACAGTAACCCAGATCTTGTGCAATATTATAGCCCCAAATGGTCACTTTACCTTGGATTAGTTTACATTTTGTTGTTATAATTGCTGAAAATGCATAAAACCTTTTCAGGTTTGACTCTTACCAGTTGGCATGTGTGTCCGTGTGTTGTAACAGCTAAGCTGTTCCTTGTAAGGAGATACAGGAGAAGAGACCCTTGTGGGAGATGTGTTTTGTTTAATTCATCGATCATTCTGCCAAGCAGGATCAAAGCTGAGGAGGACCAATTTAATCTCACACGTTTTCTCTCTCACGCTGTTACTTTATTTAGAGTAAGCAATGAGAGGACACTGGTTCTTTCAACCATTCTTAGTGTTTGGTACTCTGGGGCTTTCCAATGTAAGCCTGAAAAATTAAACCTTTAGTCCTTAGCACCGTGTTGGGCATTCTCTGGTGTGCAGTAAATGGATACCGGAGATGTGGTGAGGCAATGCCATGACTCTGAGGGTGAGGTACCTAAAAGGACCCTAACCACAAAGTATATTTAATGACTTAATATGTGCAGCAGGCCAAACAGCATAATGCATACCGACCTTGATCCAGAATGCAACACGTCCTCTAAAATTTCTTGGCAAGATGTCACGAGTGAAAAAGTGAAAAGGTTTTAGATTTCCTTGATATTGTAAATAATTTTTCAGAAAATGTCGTCTGTGGTCCATATGTGTCAACATTAACCAAGTCAGATAACCTTCTGTGGGTTTTCTTTTCTTTTTCCTCCTACCTATTTTGGAGACGACACGGACTTGTATTGCTGTCCCAAAACAACGCTCAACAGAAGAACCAGTTTTCCAAATATTCCAAACAGAGATAGGTCAAGAGTACGTTATGGCAACAGGTGGGGCCAACCACACACAGCATGAGAGCAAACCTCTAGCATGGATATGCCGTGTTCACCACTGTACTGTTTTCCTTACAGGGAAGGCCACAAATCCCACAGAAGACTCCAGCATACAATGGGCAGTCATGGCATTACCAGCGTGCTTTTCTCTTGTAATCGGATTTGCTTTTGGAGCCTTCTACTGGAAGGTAAGGGTTGCTACTCTTTTTATTTCTTGATCAAAACTTCCTGAACTTCAGATGTTTATTTGCTCATACTACATTTACATAAATGATTAACAAGCCACCCCTTTTCTGAGAAAAGATCCTACCTTAATTTAGTCTCAATAAAATCTAAATCTTAAGGCTTTGCCCTCATTCCTTATCATGCTTTGGAGAAAACCCCTCTATCTGAAAATGTACATCTAAAGGGCTCCTGTGTGACTCAGTCGGTAAAACGTCCGACTTTGGCTCAGGTCATGATCTCATGGCCCTTGAGTTCGAGCCCCGCATCGGACTCTGTACTGACAGCTCAGAGCCTGGAGCCTGCTTAGGATTCTGTGTCCCTCTCTCTGTCTTTCTGCTCCTCCCCTGTTCACACTCTGTCTCTCTGCCCCTCCCTCCCTCCCTCCCTCCCTCTCTCTCTCTCTCAAGAATAAAGAAATGTTAAAAAAAATTGTTTTTAAATGTACACTTAAGAAATGATAACTGGTTTTAATAGCCTGAACTAAATGTAAAAAGGAAGAAATAGACTGAAAAACATATGATGCACTTAAAGCCAAACAGAAATGTCATTTGTATTATCTGCTATTTTGGATTTTTCTTCTTTTGTTCTCTTCTTACAGAAACCTGTCTCAGATTTTAAAATGTGCTAAATCATTACGATTCAACTTTTTGAAATGTCTTTTGAATTTGATTACCATTTAAATCTTTGTTTCTTCGTTGCTTTTTCACCTCCAACACCCTGAAAATGTTAAGTCGCTAATACGGTGCATTTTTCATAACTTTTTATTGTAGAAATATTTTACATGCTGGGAAACAAAACCCTGATGTTGGAGTTATTGACATAAAGATCAAAGTAGAGACCATTTACCTCTTGAATATTATACTGTCCGTTGATGTTTCTACAATCTATGTCCTTGTTCTTTTCCCAGAAGAAACAACCGAATCTCACAAGGACAGTTGAAAATATACAGATTAACGAAGAGGATAATGAGATAAGGTATTTTGTTTTGCTAAATATGTGCATAAGTAGGCTTGACATTGCCATTTCACTTGCCCTGCACGTGCTTATACATCTTTTAACAACTTGTTTGCTCTCAGTGGTAGCTCCCATTGCATATCTGCAGTCTTTATCCACACTTCCTACCTCTCACACTTGCTTCAGTCCTACATCTCTGCTTCCCTATAGAATATACCTTCACGTGGTCCTCGTGACTCCTCTTAAGGTATCAATATTGGCTGTCTCAGCTCTATTTCTGTACTCAGCAGAATCTTGCTTAAACTGCCCGTCATGGGGCTCTGGAGGCACACTTGTGCATAATCTCCATGTCCACACTAGCAACCAGGACATGCTCATTCTTCTGTCCGTCTCTTAGCGCTTTGGAAACCTCTTCATCCACCCCTTTATGATGTCTTTGCTGAGCTGCGGCAGGATCTTCCCCTTCGCCCTTCTAAACTGCACCTGCAACCCTGGTTCATAAGGTTACTTCCTAGTCAGGATACTTGAGTGACTTTTCTCTTGCATACTTCATGTATTTGACTTCCCTTACCCCATATTGCTCCAGCACTAGTACCTTGATTTACCCCCCGTTTATAGTTTTCGTTTGGCATGTTACTTTCTCTCGTATCATGCCTTCGTATATACAGATACACCTATGAAGTACAGATAGGCATGTTTAGTATGTGTATTTGCATATGCGAGAGAGAGAATTTTTTTAAACAACTTGGGGAAGACTGTGTTGAGGTCTTCCTTCTTCCCTTTAGAATTACTGATGAAGATAAACTTTCCACTCAGTTTTGCCATCTTTTGTTACTGTATTTACAGAAAAAAAAAAAAAACAAAACCTACCTTTTACAATGCCCAGATCATGGTGTACCTCAGAATCTCTGTCCAAAAGCAAATAAGCATTTTTCTTGTTGTTTTTCAGTATGCTGCAAGAAAAAGAGAGAGAGTTTCAAGAGGTGTAATTGTGGCTTATATCAACACTGTTACTTTTGTGCCTTGGTAAGTTTTTAGAATTTAAGCTGAAAGATTAAACAAGAACCCTACAGAATCTTAGATGCGAAAATTTAGAAACAAAATTTATTAAGTTGACTATTAAACTGATGGTGGTGTGGTAACTGAAGCTGTTATAATGAATTAGATGTGCACAATGCAGTCATGTGTGTTCTTACATTTTGAAAGGCAAACAGTGATTAGTCGTTCTGATTACTGGATTCATCCTGTGTGGAAGGGATACAAAAAATTAACAGTCAAGTGTTTACTATTTTTGAGGCCAGAAAATAAGTTAACCAAGGGGAATAGAACAAATTAGGACTAAAATAAGATAATATTAATAGAGGAAGTAAAAATAAGACTAATTTCAGTTAGGCGTGACTACCATAACGTAATAGAAAAAAGTAACTCATTTGTTAGATGCTGTAAACAAGTGCATGCCACAAATCTTTCCTTGCTATCTTAAGGAAAAGGATAAATGATCAAAATAGCTTGTAAATCAGGAGAAGAAAGTTGTCAAGGTAAAGGGCCACCGGCCCCATGACTGTCCAGAGCCAGGATGCAGTAAACCTACACCAGAAACAGATACCTGATGTTCATACCTCCTCTCCTATCTACTCTCACAGCTGCTGAGTGGCAGACCCTGGATTAGTGTGGGGGACGGGGAGGGCACGGGGGAGGGCACCCTGAATGGCACCCACCTGAGCCAACGTCAGTTCTGCCCTTCTCATTTCTACTTGTGCTAACAGGCTGTTAGTTTTGTTACGGCCACCGGATCTCGACACATTGATCACAGTGGTGTATGAATGTCCTCTCATCCTCCTGAGTCTTCAGTTCTTTCCCTGCTCTCCCTCATGGTCAGAAGATCACCCACTTTCTGGGGTTATGAGATACATGGTCTGTGGTGAGCTTCGCCTTTTCTTTGTAGATCACTGTCCTTCCAGCTTCATTTCTGTCCCAGATTGAGATTTCTCTCCAGAGAGCTTTTTGCCTTCTCCAGGAGCTCACTCTGATAGTTGGAAAACGTTTTCCAACAGTCCCAAATAAGATGATACAATAACAATGTCGCATATTTCTCTAACATTTTAACCCTGCTATTACACAGACTTCATTTCAGCCTTTAATTGTGCTCTGGATCACCATATCCAAACCATAAATAGCACTTTTTTTCCCCCCTGCTCACGATCTTACCTCCTCTCTAAGGTCATGTTTTCTGTCAAATAATGTTAATGAATAGACCTTTCATTCAATACTTTTTATTTTCTGGAGCAGTACTCTCCAAGTTGAAATCCTAGCTTTCTAAGAAAAATAATTCCTCTGCCCTTCAACCCCAACATGAGCTGACTGTTGCTTTCCTGTCTGCCATTTCAGTTCCCTTAAGCTAGACATCCAGAAACCACACATTAAATAGTTAATTGAGTCTTAAAGGCTCAAGTAATGTCCTGGTTGGTTTTGGATTGCATCGCTGGAATCCTGTTTTGGCACACAGGTCTTTAATCATGTGGTTTCTAATTGTGGTATTTGCCCTATGACGTTTGGAGAATGGATTATGATGGGAAAACCCAGGGCACCTGTTTAGGCATTTGAAAACAACCATGGTCAAGCAATTTCTGCATATGTCTGCTAGTCAGGGAACATTCAGGGATAGGAATTGAGCCTGTTCTGCTGTATCTCCTCATAGCAACTCAGCTTGTTGCCTATGTGTTGTAGACTCAAACCAAATACTTGTTGAATGACAGAGTGAATAAATCCTGAATGAAAGTTTAATCACTGGTAAGGAAGATAGTTCTTCTGAAGTAGGGTTTTTTATGTGCAAGATGAGTAAATTGTAGAGACCTGCTATAAAACATTATGCCCCTAGTTAACAATGCTACATTGTGTACTTAAATATGTGGTGAGAGGATAGATCTCACATTAAGTGTTCGTACCTCAATAAAATAAATTTTTAAAAATCTTTAAGAAGGGGAAGTAGGATTTATTTTTATCATGTAGGGGTGTGTGTGTGTGCGTGTGTATTTAACTTATTGATTTGGGTCAATAGGAAAGTAAAGCGTCCAAAGGGGAAATATAGTCATGAGAAATGACTATTTTTCTTAAAATGTAAAATGTTGTTCATGTATACATTCAATCACATTAGGTTTAAAAAGAAGCTCTGGATCATTTAGAAATAAACTCCTCACACATTATTGAGTAGTCAATGTGAAATGGATAAGGAATGAACTGGCATTCTCCTTCATAAATATCTTACTCATCAGGTGTGCAAATCTCTCCAAGACTCAGATACCACCACCTCCAAAAAGCTGACTTCCCAAATTTATAGCCTTCTAATCCTATGTCATATGACATGTAATACTCATGTAATATTAACACATTAATAGGACTTCACAGTTACTTTTATAGTTATTTTGTGTCCACTGCTAAACCATAAGCTCTTACAGGGCAAGGTTTGTTTCTGAGTTTCATTTTGGAATCCCACCAAACTCTATAACATCTACTTTGTGCATACAGTAATGAATAAATATTTGTTAGAGGACAAATGGAGAAGATGAGAATCTCAGAAAATTGCAATAATATGAGAATAAAATTTATGAAAATAAAAACAAAAATAGACCTGGAAAGGATAGGAAAAAGAAAGACAAAAGAGCCAGGTTTCATCATGAATCTGCAGACTCCAAAGTGTGAATATGTAGGTATCATTTGTTACCATTTACTGAGTACCCACTGTGTAGAGTAAAAGCCTTTTGCTTGTCCCTATACCAACAGAGGTTTAAGGCCTGATGAAGAACTTTGTAATTTGGGGAGAGGATTGTGGTGAAGGAAGGGTTTGGGAGAGCAGAATAGGATGCAGTAAGAGGAAATTTGCTGAGAAATAAGAAAGCCGTAGTAAAAAGTACCAAGATAGAAATGTAATATGCAGTTGTTGTTATATATTTTAAATATTAGATATGATTTGGATTATAGTCATTTTCTTGGTTAACAAGGAAGGGGAAATTACAGGGAATGACTCAGATTTATTGCAAGGATTTCTCCCTCAAGTGGAAGTTTCACCAGCTAAAAAAAATGAAGACACATATTGGAATACTAGAACAAAAAGTGGAATAATTCTTCAAATGAAATAACCTGTAATTGGAAAATGAAAAGAGGAAAGGTTTGATATTTTGAAAACAAGGAAATAACATGGAATATAAGGTAATGAACTAGAAACAAAAGAAACCGGTGCTAAGAGAAAATATACTAATCTATATAAACAGTTTAAAATCGACTTAGTTGACTAGCTGATGCCAAGTATTCATAAGTGGCATTCCACAAGAATTTTTCATTTATTAGCTTGTGTGTAGCAGTTTGAGAAAGAAAGAAAAGAGTATATTATAGGAAAATTTTCACTCTTAATTCTTCCCACAAATATGATTTCAACACACTCTAGTAGATACATTGTTGGATGCAAATATAGCCTACTTGTGTCCTTAAATTGCTTATAGCCTACCAAAGGAAGTAAGACATATGCATAATAACCTATTTTTAAAAGCAAACTAGAAGTTTGCAAAGTTAAAACAATGAAAGGAGCTTACAAGGAAAATGCAATAAGAGAACAAAGGCACTGATTATGGTTGTACAGGATGTGTCCTTGACTCAGAGATATAGATGGTGATATGTATGGATAGACCTCTTAGAACTGTAGTATGCAGGGGCGCCTGGGTGGCTCAGTTGGTTAGGCGGCCGACTTCGGCTCAGGTCATGATCTCACGGTCCGTGAGTTCGAGCCCCGCGTCGGGCTCTGTGCTGACAGCTCAGAGCCTGGAGCCTGTTTCAGATTCTGTGTCTCCCTCTCTCTGACCCTCCCCCGTTCATGCTTTGTCTCTCTCTGTCTCAAAAATAAATATATGTTAAAAAAAAATTAAAAAAAACCTGTAGTATGCACACCCATAAACAGTTGCTTTATCTGAAAGGAGAAAGAAATCACTAGCAATAGGAGAAAGGCTTCATCATGTAGGTGATGGAGGTGGCATTTATACTGAGCTAGATCTTGGATGACTGGTAACATTTTAATAGCAATAGGGAAGGGGAAATCCAGACACTGCAATTGGTATAAACTAAGAGAGGCCAAAAGTACAGAGAAAGTGTTCCAGAGTCCATTTGTACAGTTGGACTACAGTGGGAGGTCACACATGAAGGGCTGAAATGCTGAGAAGCAAGGATGTGGGCATCAGTTTGAAAAATTACAAATACGGACGTGTACTCTATTGAGTAATGTAAGGAGCTATGGGAGGGCTTCAAAAAGATGTGAGTAATACAGTCAAAACCGAGTATGATGAAAGTAATGAAATGTTGGTGTGGCCGGATGAGTGGAAGCAGTGAACTGGAGTCAGGCAGTCCACCTAGGAGGCCAATCTTCCAAACAGATGTGAGAGAATGATGACGTAAACTGGGGTGAGGGCCATGGAAATAGGAAAGCATGGATCTGTTTGGAGATATGCAGTGAAATAATCAACACATTCTAGTTACTGATGGAATGTGAGGCTTGACATCACAGGTAGTACTCAAGGATAATTTGGAGCCTATGAGACTAACCAGATGGCGGTGCCATTAAAAGGAAATAAGAGAAGGAGTTGTGAATAAATATTGATGGGGGCAAATGTCTTAGACTGGAAATTCAAAGAACAGTCAGGGCTGGAGGTAATAGATTTGGGGTTTGGGAGTCATCTACAAAGAATTTTAATTGAGACCTTGGAAGAAGGACTGCATCACTGAGAAGGCCCTGTGTGGTTGACAGTAAATAACATGAGTTTGTAGACACTCATTTGTCAGTGTTATTGAGACACCCCAGCATGGTAAGTGTTGAAAGTAATTTTGGGAGGTCCTGGGTGGCTCAGCCAGTTGGGCATCCGACTCTTGATTTCATCTCAGGTCATGATCTCATGGGTCATGGGTTTGAGCCCTGCATGAGGCTCTGTGCTGCCAGTGCAGTCTGGGATTCTGCCCTTAGCCCCACTTTCTCTCTCAAATAAACTTAAACTTATTACAAGTAGGCTGGTGGAGAGATTCATAAAAGAAACACAACCTGGACATTTCCTGCAGATCTGGGCTAAGATAGGTGATAATAGATCCTAGATTTGGAATATGGGTAACGTTGAGTCAAATTTTTATCATTTGGCACAGACAGGATTTGCCAAGATCTCTGACTCTTTACCAGATATTTCTTAAGAATTTCAGAGGATTTGCTTTTGAGCTCTTTCTGAGGACACACACCTAGAGGATAAGAAGGGATCAGACTTGGGTTCAGGCCATGGCTCTGCAAATAGTTAAGCTGTAGGTTATTGGATGGGTCAGTTGTCTTTTAACCCCTGTTTTTTCAAGTTCTAGTAAGGGGATAATAAGACTCACCCTGCTTATTTCATGAGGTGGTTGCAAGGATCCCAAGGTATCATTATAAAAATTGTTGTTTTGTTTTATGGGAAAACTGTTGTCAACCTTCAAGTTTATTTTCTTTGCTAAGAGACCTGGGAACAAAACTAGAAATAGATTTCCAATCTTCTCTACTTAAGTTTAGAATTTCAAGCTATTCCTTTTTTAAAAAATATATCCTTTTGTATTCTGTGTGATTCCCTTTTGGTTTTTTAACCAAGGCTTATTTTAAAAATATCATCTACTTATATATTTTGGATTTCTGAAGTTTTCTCTTAATTGTTTCTTAATTTTCCTCTTGGGATTTAATTCTCCTTTCCCAGATGCAGGTTCTATAGTTTCTAGAGTTCTCTGTTTGATAATTTGTCATAGTACAATTTGTAGTAAATTCATTTAGAGAGAGCGGAAAAAAATAGTGCACTTCTTACCATTTATACTGTGGAATTTTATGCAGTTTATATATAATCTTTGTGTTGATGTCAAATATTTAAAAACTGAGATATTTGAATTCAGGAAATAAGGACGAAGGGTATTGAGTAGGGAAGAAAAAGCAACATACACGGTTATTTAGGGGTGGTGACTGAAGATATTGTGAAGATACGATCTTTGAAAAAAATAAGTAGAGAGACTTAATGTGAAAGTTGAAAATCTAAAAGCTGTGTCCAAAGCTCAGTGGATTAGCACCAGCTCTGAAGAACTGAAACAATGTCTGGCTTTAATGTTTCAACAAGTATAAGTTATGTTAAGGCCAAATGAACCTCCCCAGAGACTTTGTCCGGATGTGATGCCAGGATCTCTTCCTTTTCTTGGCTGACAGTATTGAAAGCCCTCTTGCTGCTGCTGTTTCCTCAGTTGGGAGAAGTGATGGCTTAGCAGTTAAGATACTGGCATTGCTCAGTGACCAGAAGGCTGCTGTTTGTTGATGGTCTCTTATTAGCTTCTCCACCGATGTCTCCTTAATGCTACTGCATTTCTCTCTAGACACTGTCTTTGTCTTTCAAAAACCCTCTCCCCTCACCATGTATATATATACTACCTTTTCATAGCTTGGTTAGAGAAATTCAAGGCTGCAAAATAACCCTCTTACCACAAATGGAAACAATCTATAGTATGCAAATGGGTGTGAAGGCCACTGGGTATTCATTCATCCATCCTTATGTTCCAGGAATATTTACTGAATATTTCCTCTGCCAGGTATTATTCTAGGTGTTGGAGTACAGCAGTAAAAAAGATAGACAAAGGTCTCTGTCCTCATGGAGCTTACATTTTAATGAGAGGAGAGAGTCAAACAATGAGTAAGATCATTCAGATAATGTTAAATGTTACCAGGGAGGTCACGGAGAGTGACTAATCATTGCATCTAGGAAAAGATTTGTCAAGTTCTTGTAGCTTGTGTAAGTGAAGCTTGTATTTTAAGTATATTACTCATTCTGTAGTCCTATGAATTCAGCTATTGAGAATGGAAAGAAGGCAGAAAGCAGATACACCATAATCTCTCTCTTTTCTTTCCTCTCTAGGCGGGTAACAGTTCATGTTTGCTTCATAAATGAAGCAGCTTTAAACAAATTCATATTCTGTCTGGAGTAACAGACTGCATTTTTATCTGTTCTTGCTACCCATGACTCTATATGGATGATTCACAAATTGGAACAAAGTGTTTTACTGTGAAACTGGCACTGAATTAATCATCTATAAAGAAGACCTTGCATGGAGCAGGACTCTATTTTAAAGACCTGGGGGACTGGTGGTCTCATTTAGAACTTGGAACTGACGTTGGGAGAGAAAGCACGTGTCCCAGATTGCATGCACCATTTTGCATGCCTCCAGAAGTGTCTAATTGCTGAAAAGTCACATAGCTTTATTTTCAGTTACAACCTGCAGTTCATAGTAATCTTGGTCTTTGCAAGTAGATTTCATCCTGTATAGTGGGGATAATTTTTCTGAAATGAATCTAGAAAAAATGTTAAAAACAAAAACTCAACAGCATCAGCCAGTCTACATTTAGAAAGCAGTAGGAACAAAATGATTGGAGGAAGCAACATGTCAGCCTTGTAGCTGCTAATTAGTGGTCTGGGTCTGATCTTGGTCTCTTCTTGACATAAACCTATCTCCCACTAGACAAATGGACATGGTTAGCTGGATCTATCCATGCTTGGGAGTCAGTATTGTATTAGAACAATGATGACATCAATAAAATGGGAAAAAAAAAAACCTGAATGGGAGAAAATAATTGCAAGTCATATATCTGATAAGGGGCTAATAGCTAAATCTACCAAGAACTCCTACAATAATAGCAAAAAAAAAAAAAAAAAAAAAAAAAAGAAAAAAAAGAAAAAAACCTCTAACTTAAAAATGGAAAGATCTGAGTAGATGTTTTTCCAAAGAAGACCTGCAAATGGCCAACAGGTACATGAAAAGATGCTCACCATCAATCACCAGACCAATACAAATCAAAACCACAATGAGATATCCCTCATACCTGTTAGAATGGCTGTTATCAAAAAGATAAGAATTAAGAGGGAACCCTGTGCACTGTTGGTGGGACTGTATATTGGTGCAGTCGCTATGGGAAATTTTGAGTTTCCTCAAAAAAATTAAAATAGAACTGCCATGTTATCCAGCAGTTCCACTTCTGGGTATTTGAGGAAAATGAAAACACATTCTAAAAGATGT
The DNA here is from genome assembly GCF_014898765.1 of Herpailurus yagouaroundi. Classification (NCBI taxonomy): domain Eukaryota; kingdom Metazoa; phylum Chordata; class Mammalia; order Carnivora; family Felidae; genus Herpailurus; species Herpailurus yagouaroundi. The sequence goes on from NW_024412413.1 coordinate 31,481,236, forward strand.
ATAAGCCCCATGTTCATTGCATTATTATTTATAATAGCCAAGATATGGAAACAATGTAAGTGTCCATCAATAGATGAATAAAGAAAATGTGTTACGTGTGTGTGTATATAACACACGTATTATACATACAGTGGATTCCGCTCTACAAATGAAATCTTGCCATTTGTGACAACATGGCTGGAACTTGAGGGCATTATGCTAAGTGAAATAGGTCAGAATGAGAAATACCATATGATCTCTCTTCTATGTGGAATCTAAAAAAATTTTTTAAGTAAAAAAATTAAAAATACCAAGCTCAAAGATACAAAGGACAGATTGGTAGTTGCAAGGGATGGGGTGGTTGGGAGAAATGGATGAACTGGGTTGTTTTTGTTTTGGTTTGCTTTGGTTTAAGTAAGTTGAATAAAAATGTAAAAAAAAAAAAAAAACACCCCCCTAAAAAAAACATTGATGCCTTTGCAGAGAGGAGACTCTCCAAAGGAGTTATGGCCCAAAGAAGCCATGAACACTGAACAGCACGGTCACTGAGGAGGACATTTTGCACCCCTTTCCCCTACCACTTATAGAGTGTATAAATTGTGCTTGCAAAATATATTATGAAATGTTTATATTCTAAAACTATTACAGAGTTATGTAAAGGGACTTAAGAGAAATTGCTGAATGTATGAAGGTCTCATTTTCAATTTACATCATGAGAGAAACTAAAAATTATATTTAGTATCTAAGATTAGAAAACCACACCCACATGGTAATATGGGTATTGAAAATTAGGTTACTTGGCTTTTATAAGAATGAAAGGAATCAGGAAATTTTAGCTATTTCTCATATAATCACCATTATCAGTTTAAGGGATCCATTTATTTAAAATCAGGCACTCTATATTAATATTTATGAATTTAAAATAGCGAGCTTTATGTAGTTATGCATGTCAGTTTGCTGTTTAAAATGTGTGACAGCGTTTGTTGTATTAACAGTGAATTTGGTAAGAATTCTCAAGATGGACATCATGCTTTTAAACTAAAACTTGTAAGACATTTTGTGAATTTCCCTTGCCATTTTTTTTTAATAGTCGAACATCTGACTAAAGAAATGGTTTCTTGTGGTTTAAGATTCTTTCAGTAGATCATGAACATACAGATGAAGGGATCCAAAGCTTTCTATTATAACTTAATTCTTGTTATAACATTATTGTCATGTTCTACCCCCTCAGATGATCATTTTCAATGTAGTGATACAAAAGGGCATGAAAAACTGCTAGCTTTCCTTTATTTCAAAAGTCCAAGAATTTCTAGTATAGTTGGACTTCATGTTAAAAGAGGATCCAAATACAACTCCAGTGAAGCGGCTTTTGCACTTTTTTGTACCAAAAAGCCCAGATGATTTCTACGATCCCTTCCTTCTCTAAAGTGCTGGGCTTCCTCAGATGGTAGTCATTTCTCTAAGATACAACCCAGGTGTTTTGGGAAGATGCATTGACTTAGGCCCTTAAATATCCCATGGATCAAACGTTTAGTAATAAAACCAGCGATCAGTTTAATTGCTGAAAGGACCTGACTCTCAGTGTGTGGCTTTGATTTTTTTGAAGAAACTAGATATAAGTTAGTATGAGTTATGTGTGTAGGTCAGGTGTAGATTGAGAAGATTGATACTTCTCAATTTAATAGTTTATTTCACCAATGGTTTTGATTTTCTTAGCCATGAGAAAATTCTGTTTAATGAACTTGAGAGTACAATAAATGCACTTTTATTCTCAAAGGCAGGAGCTGGGTTTTAACACTCAAGGACATGGTCCTAATCAATAGAGTTAAATAACAAATTCAGCAAGTTATGAAATCTGGCATCATAGGCAAGGGGTGATATATTCTACCTAATTAAATGTATTAGTTCATTGAGAGTTACGTGAATTACCAATTTTTAAAACACTAAAGTTCAATAAAATGCATGAACAGTAGAAAAAGGCTGAACATGATTTTGGATGCTGGCTGCTTGAGAATTATATGTCATATCTGCTTTGAGATGAATGTGTGTGTACACACACATACATACACACACACACACACACATTTGCTTTATTTTATCTGATATGTGTGCTGAATATCCTTCAGAAATCATGGAAAACTCACAACTGATATTATCAATCATGAAATCACCTTTTAAATTGGTGCCATGTATCTGATATCTTTTGTAATGTTCCAAAATTGCCTTTTAAAATGATCTCAGAAGTCTGCAGATCCTAAATTATACTAAAAGCTTTGCACCTCTTTGGTAGAACACAAGTCTATAAAGAAACTGGCTCTGTGATAAATGGTGCCTGCCCAGTAATATCAAAGTGTTGCCGGATTTTGTATTATAATCTAACGTGCTTACCACACTGCCATTTTTTAATGAGTCAGAGACAAATTTCAGTTTTTTTCAATATGATAATAGAATAAGTACCCTATTCTCTTTAAAAAGAAGTATATGAAGAATGAAAACGTGTTTTTTAATGTAGTGTTTGCTTTTAGTAAGAATTAACACATTTAATTGAGTATGAAAGTACTTCGGGGAAACTTTGTGGCATATTTTGGTATTCTAATTCAACTGAGGTTTGAAATTAACAGAAAAATCCATTCATGATTTATGATTCATGGATATCTCAATATTTTTCTGCAGCTAGGTTTTGGTTTCAAAATGTAATTCCAATATGGGGCTTTTAGCCATTTCCCACGTATTCTTAGAAATTTTTCAAAAGACAGTTTGGCATAATGAGGCAGATGTTGGAAAAAAATTGTGAGAAACTTCTCTGCTGTTAACTGATATTGGTAAGTCACCTCTTTGGATCTCCATGTTTTATTTATGGTGAAGTTGGAGGTCACACCTTAGGTGTGAAACCTATTGATATCTGACTGACAAAGACAACAAAATAGATCTGAAACTATTCCATATGAGATATTCCATTCTGATCTGTGAATAAGCAATTTGAACACAAAAAGTCATTGCTATTCTTGTTTGTAATGTAAATAGGATCCATTAGTAAAAGTAAAATTCAATCTCCTATAGGGTGAATTGGGTAACCATTTACACAAGAGATGGCTTTTTCCTTTGCTTAAGTAAACATTTTTGGATCACCTCTGAAGAATGAAAACCACGAGTGCATTTTAGTCAGGAAGAGATACTATAAGATATGTGCAACATTTGGAAATGCACCAAAATAAGCATTTAAATGCTGTCATTTTATTAAAAGCTTAGAACAGAAATGTAAGATGCTTAAAGTTTTTGAGTGCCAAAAAATAATTTATAATCCATTTGGAAAGGGGTCATCCATAAATTTCATTTTAAAACTAGAAGGTGGGATAAGAATTTTAAAGTAAGCCAGCTTGTCTTTGAAACAGTATTGTTTTGTAAAATTGGCATTAAAATATAAACATTGAAATTCTAACTAGTTAATTTATGATATTTTATTGCACAAATTATGGTTTTGCTGCTTTAAGTCTGGAAATGCCTTTGTTACAAATAAAGTAATGGTACTTTTATTTCCTAACAAGATGTTTTAGAAATAATTTAAAGTGGATATTCATAATCCTAAAATGTTTCCTAAGCATTGTAAATTTATAACTGCCATCTCCAACTACATCCTTATGATGTTTTTAAAAATAAAATTGTTTTAAAAACATAGTATTTTCAACTACTTGATTTCTCAGCTATAAGGCTCAAAATTTTTCAATAAAATCCTATATTCTAAGGATTAATGTGTGATTATAGTGTCCATTTGTCGCTATTTTTTAAATTGATGGACTTGAAAAGTATTCAAACATTTAGATGGATGCATAGATACATTGCTAGTTCATTCATAGATTGGAGTTTGCATATTGTAATGTAAATGTATGTCAACACTATTCTAGTTTATTATGACTGAAGTGTAATTAAATAAAAAACGTTGTAAAATGTGATGTGTATGTGTATATACTATATGTGTACTTTTTAAACTAGGTATATGTCCTGACCCTTTTTTATACAGGTTTGAATTTGAAATTACATTATATATATACATATACTTTATTGTTCTAAATAAAGAATTTTATGCACTCTCATAAGTTTGCCTTGTCATTTGATATCAAGGTTATCACACATATTTAAAAAATGGTTGAGCATATAAGCTAAAATCTAGATTTTGTTATAATATGGACGTATTTACCGGTTACTAAAATAGGTAAGGTAATCGAAGAAGATAACACTGTTTGACCTCAAGAGGTTTCTAACTTGGTTGGGGAGAAGATCTGAAAACGACTATAATATTTATAAAACCACACTGAAGTTATTACCTAAGTATAAAGCTGAGGTCCAGTTAATGTCCTTAGAGCATGCAGAAAGGAGGAATGGATATAGACTACATGGGATTATGGAGGAGTTGGGTGTTTGGGCTAATAAGACTTACAAGGGTGAGACAAATTTTGACAGAGGAGAATTAGGCCCAGTCTGAGCAGCACCTTCCAAAGCAAGAAGCTATACAAGTTCTTATTCTATCAGATCAAATCAGTGCACCCAGAGTATATAATGCAAAAAGAGATACACAGAGAGATGAGAGCATGACCTTGAATGTCGGAACAAGGAGGGTAGACATTCTTAGGGGCCATGGGAAACCACTGTGTGTTTCTGAGAAGAGGAATGGCAAGATCAAACACCATGGTGGATAATGTGGTTTAGGCGATAAATCCTCATCCTGCTAACCTCTGGTCGGTATTTGACTTTTCAGACCCTAGCTTTATGACATAATATTTATTCACCCACCATTTCTTTTCAACTTCTTTGCTTATTCTGCCTTTTCTGTTCAGCCTTTGTATCGCAATTTCACCACTGTAAGCCTAGACAATTTTAATAACCTCCTAACTGATCACACATACCTAGCCCTTTTTCAGTCAGTTCCTCAAGTTAGAACAAATAATATGGAGACATCTGATATTTTTCTCTGGTTGGAACACTTAAATCGTTTCTCATTATTTTCAAAGGAAAACCCAAATGCCTTAACATGGCTTACAAGGCCCTCCTTGGTCCATCTCATAATTTTGGGGAAGGAGAGGAGATTGCTAATTGTTTTTACTTTTAAGCCATAAACCATGTGAGGGGTAGGACCATGAATATTTATAACACTATGTTCCCCAAATTTAATAAAGTGTGTAATGAAACAAAATTTTAACTGAATAGATACTACCTATTGTAATGTCTGATGTTATTTTCTATAACATTTTATTATGAACAGTTTGAAATATGTATAAAAATACAGTAGTGTAATGTAACCCCATGTAACCATAGCCTAGGTTCAACTTTACTCAACTACAGAATGATCTTGTATCTAAGTCTATCTATACTCTTTATCCACTCCCCCTTTCATATTACTTTTAGGCCAATACCCAAAAATATTTGATCTGTAAATATGTATTTCTAAATTAAAAAAAAAACCCATGATATACTTGCCACACTTAAGAAAAATGAACAATTCCTTAATATTAGAGTCAGTAAGTATTCATATTTCAATTGTCTCATCATTATACATTTCAATATTGCACTACAGCAGGCTATAAAATAAAGGCAAATGTATCCCTTCAACATTCATTGTATTTAGATCCCCCCCCCCACACACACACACACACAGATGAACACCACTACTTTGTGTTAACTTTGAGAACTTTTTGGCTTGAGCAAACTATATACATATATGTGAATATGTGTGTGTGTGTGTATATATATATATATATGTATATATATATATACACACATATATATGTATATAATGCTATTCTGTAGCCTTACATTTTTCATTTATTAGAAGAATGTGTAACATTCAATAGACCTCTATTCACTGTGCTACAATAGCCAGGAAATTATAGATGGACACTGAGACTGTAATATAATGTGTGCCCTTTGGAATTCCAAAGCCCATACTTTGCAAAATCCAATGTATTTTCAAAACTTTTCCTTCATCTTACTCAAAATTAAAATGAGTCTGTCTTCTGAGGATGTATCTATCTCTTCAGCCCTCTCATTTGGTGGCTGTGTTTCCTCCGTAACAATCACAGAGTCCAGAAGTGAGTTATCTGTTCTTACCGCTTCTGTACTACTTTCTCCTCCCTCTTCCCTCCCAGATTTGAATCTCATTAGATTTTCCACTGCCACTCACTGTTCCTTCCATATATAACTCCCAGGCTCTACGGCCTCATTTCTTGATGGTGTTAGCACCTGGTTCACTGTCACTCATTTGTACTCCTGTCTTCATTCTTGGGATTTTGATATGCACATAAATGATCCTTTCAACATCCTGTCCCTTCAGGTCCTCGAACTTTTCTCCTAATGAACCAGTCCTCAACACCATCCTAGTCCCCTAGTTTGATGGTCTTCCTGTAGCCTTTGTCATTGCCATTAATTGCAATCCATTCATCGCTTCAATTCCATGTATTCCATCTCTGACCACCACTTTGTATCTTTCCAGTTTATTCTCTTTGATCCAGTGGGCCTGTCAATCTATCGATTCTACCATTTTCCACTAATTGTCAAACTTGATGTCCTCTCTTCTCTCCTTATACAGGTTAAAATCCACAATCCAGCATTAATAATCACTCTCCTGCATATACCTTCTATTTAATCCCTCTCATTTCCTAATATTTGCTTGTTAAATGACAACCCTGCTCAAATCCAGTTATCCATGCACTCTCTGTCTGCAGTCGTATGGCTAAACACGTCTGGTGTACAACACGCCATCATGCCTACTAATTTCTCTGTAGATTCCTTCCCATCAAGTGGGTCTTAATGCTGCTCAACAGTTCTATTTCTCTAGTCCATTGCTTTTACATTCTCATAGCTATTTCCTACATTATTTTCTCTTCCAAACCACCCACTACATTCCTCATTCCCACTTTTAGCCGATAATCTTGATTGCTATTTTACCTGCAAACTGAAAGAATAGAAGACCCCTAATGCCTGGAGGCTGATTTTCTGTGAAGCTACAGAAATTCAGATTTCTGGTCCTCACTTATACAGGCCCTCTATATGTCATAGAGAGGAGCTAGCAATGTATTCATATAGTAATATAGTAATATATTTTTGTAAAATTTGCAGCCACTTGCATTTATCTTTAAGATATTAAAGTACCTCTCATGTGGGAATGGCTTCCAGAAACACTCCCACTGGACACTGTGCCAATTTACTAGGACACCATGACCTAAAAGTATATGTGAGGTTGTATCATGATGCCCTAGTGAATGTGTCTTATGGATCTGGCACCAGAAGTATGCAGGTGATGGATGAGAAATGAGTTTTGAAATGAATGGAGGCAGAATCCAGTTTGTGGGAAATTTTCACAATCATCACAGTCTCCTGATATGTAAAACTGTAAGTGGAAGACTAAGGTTTCATTAATGCCTGGTCAAAATAATAGCTTTCCCCAATCACAAAATGCTCAGTAATACAGAGTATACAATTATAAACAAAACCATACACTTTTTTTTCTCTTAGTGGTGAGGAAATAAAATAGAATTTAATAAAATTGCTGTGTTTATAGAACCAGAAAATCCGTATGTGAGATAACATGTTTTCGGCTTCTCAATACACTGGTCTCAACAAATGTGTAGTGTTGTATATCCACTATTATAGAACATACAGAATTGTTTAATTGCCCTAAAAAAATCCCTTGTGCTTTGCCTATTCAAAATCTCTTCCATTCCCCTGTACCTCTAGAAACCAGTAATTTTTTTTATTGTTGTTACAGTTTCTATGTTTTCCAGAGTATCATATAATTGAAATTACATAATGTGTAGCCTTTTCAGACTAGTTTCTTTCACCTAGAAATATGCATTTAATACTCATCTATGTCTTTCATGGCTTGGATAGCCCATTTCTTTTTATCATAGAATAATATCCCTTTGTATGAATGTGTCACCCTTTGTTTATCTATTTACCTATTAAGGACATCTTGGTTGTTTCCAGGTTTTGGTGATTATGAATTAAGCTGCTACAAACGTTCATGTTTTTGGAACACAGAAGTTTTCAAATCAGTTGGGTAAATGCCCAGGAGCATGATTTCTGGACCGTATGGTACACCTATGTGTAGATTTGTAAGAAAACATAAAACTGTCTTCTAAAGTGGCGGTGCCGTTCTGCATTCCTAGAAGCTATGAATATAAAGTTCTGCTGCTCCACATACTCACTAGCAATTGTTATGGTCAGTCTGTTGGATTTTAGCCATTCTAATAGATGAGTACTGGTTTATCATCATTGTTTTAATTTGCAGTTCCCTAATGACAAATGATGGTGAGCATTTTTTCATGAGCTTATTTGCCATCTGTTTATCTTCTTTGGTGAGGTGTCTTTTCAAATCTTTTGTCCATTTTTAAATTGGGTTATTTGTTTCCTTACTGATGAATTTTAAAAGGTTCTTGTATATATTTACAGGCAAACCTTCTGTCAGATATGTGTTCTACACATATTTGCTAGTTTGTGGCTTGTCTTTTCATTCTCTTAACACTGTCTTTCATAGAGCAGCTTCAAGCATTTTTTAACATATTTTAAAACTTTCTAAAGAGTTTTTGTGTAACAAAATGGTCTCCTCACATAAGGCTGTTGGGACATAATGACATTTTAAGGACTTGGAACTTGTAATGACTTCTAACATAGTTTTAAAGACTCCAAATAAACAAACAAACAAACAAAAACAAACAAAACATTAGAAGAAAAAAGATAAAACTCATACATTTAACTCTAGTCTGGAAAGATGTCTTGGAATCGTTCATAAAAATAATTGAGAAATTATAAACTAATTCAAACATATAAAATGGATATAAAGGATCCCTTTCTGTAATTGTATTTATTTATTAAATACCTAGGAGTTTTAAGAAGATGGCAGAGTGAGAGGATCCTGAGCTCATCTCATCCCATGGACATACAAATATAACAGCTGCATCCATACGACTAACTCTGAAAAACCACCTGAAGACTGGCAGAACAGACTTTTCACTGCTAATCATAGAAAAGGGTAGAAGAGATAGAGACATAGTTGCGAACCAAACCCCTGGTCAGACTAACCAGAAACAGGAGGGACATCACAAGTATGGAAAAGCAAGAGGATCAGACACCACACTGGGCATCTCTGGCACTGGGGACCTCCCCTGGGAAGACCGTTCCCATAGCATCTAGCTTTAAAAACCAGCAGGACTTTATTCCAAGAACTTTCAAAATCAGTGGGGCTTAACTCCAGCAGCTTTAAAAACCAACAGGCTTAACTTTAGGAGAGCCAGAGGGTGGAAGAAAACTGAGACCCTGCCCTTAAAAAGTCAGCATTCTAAATAATTTGGCCCAAGACACAGATCAGAAGCAGCAGTTTGAAAAGCGTTTGGGGTATATGTGAAGGAGATTCATTGAATAATCTTAGAATGTGTGTAAGAGGGACAGGGATCTGTAGGAGATTTCTCCTGGAACAAAAGTTCTGGTGGCTGCCATTTCTTTTCCCATCCCCCAACCTAGATAGCCAGACATTTTTCTGGAACCAGTGCTAACACCTTCCATTTATCTTGTTAGAACTGCACGACTTACCCCAACGTTCCCCTGTGAACCTACTGCATCCCAACTGCCTGCTTCCGCAGGCACCCATCTCACCTGGAGCAGCTCCCCCATGACTGGCACCACACCAAAGTGGCTCATGCCCTGGTGAGGCTGGTGGCAGATAACCCCACATACCAGTGCACCTCTAGGTCCTGCAGCTGTGTCCTGCCCTTTGGTGCACCTGCTGCTGTGACAGAGAGGCTAATTGCAGAGAGCTAGGGTGAGTACCTGCCCCGCTCACCAATAAGCCCAAGTGGGCCACAAAGAAGGTCCTTAATAGTATGGGGAGGAAACCCTGCATTGTGCCCACAGCAAGCAACACAGATCCTTGCAACCAGCTGGGCCAAAGGCAATCACAGCTCAGTCACAAGAGGAGGGTGCATTCAGCCCACACGGGACACCCTTGGAGTGCCTGGTTCTGATGACCAGAAGGCATTGTGCTACAGGACCTCTTCTATGCAAGGTCACTACTTTCAAGACCAGAAGACATAACTGGCCTACATAATACACAGAAACAAGCACAGAGAGAAAAAATGAGGAGGCAGAAGAACATGTCCCAAATGAAAGAACAAGACAAAAATTATAGCTAAATGAAGTGGAGATAAGCAATATGCCTGATAAAGAATTCAAAACAATGGTCATAAAGATAGTCACTGGACTTAAGAGTGGATGAACTCAGTGAGAATTTCAATAAACAGAAAATATAAAAAAGAGCCAGTCAGAGCTGAAGAATTCAATAACTTGAAATAACAAGTACACCAATTGAACAGGGGATTAGAGAATGAAGAAACATATTAGCAATCTGGATGACAGGGTAATGACAAGTAACCAAGCTGAATAGCAAAAAGAAAAAAAAAAGAATAAAAAAAATGAGAATAGGTTAAGGGAACTCTGTGAGATCAAGTGTGATAACATTTGCATTATAGGTATCCCAGAAGGAGAAGAGACAGAGGAGGAGGCAGAAAACTTATGTAAAGAAATAATAGCTGAAAACATCCTAATCTGCAGAAAGAAACAGACATACAGGTCCAGCAAGCACAGAGAGACCCTAAAAATATGGACCCAAAGATGTCTACACCAAAACACATTATAATTAAAATGACAAAAAGTAATAATAAAGAGAGAATTTTAAAGGCACCAAGAGAAAACAGTTTCATAGAAGGGAAATCTCACAAGGGTATCAACTGATTTTTCAGCAGAAACTTTGAGGGCCGGAAGGAAGTGGCATAAGGTATTCAAAGTTCTGAAAAGAAAACACCTATAACAAAGAATATTCTACCCAGCAAGATTATCATTCATCATAGAAGAGAAAAAGGGTTTCTCAGACAAACATAAGTTAAAGGAGTTTATCACTACTAACTAGCCTTACAAGAAATGTTAAAGAGAATTCTCTAAATTGAAAGAGAAGGTCGTAACTAGAAGTAAGAAAATAATGAACAGAAAAAATTTCACGGGTAAAAGCAAACCTGTAGTAAAGGTACTAGATTAATCATTTATAAAGCCAGTATGGAGGTTAAAATACAACATTAGTAAAATCAATTATATCTACAAAAAATTAGTCAAAGGATATACAAAATAAAAGATGTAAAACATGACATCATATACATAAAATGTGAAGTGGAGAGTAAAACTTTCGTGCTTCTGGATGTGCTCAAAGTTAAGAGACCATCAACTCAATATAGACTACTATACACATAACAGGTTATAATTGAACCCCATAGTAACCACAAGTCAAAAGCCTATAATACACAAAAAACAAAGAGAAAGGAATACAAGCATAACACTAAAGAAGGCCATCAAACCACACAGGAAGAGAACAAGAGAAAAAGAACAGAGAAGAACAAAAAGAATGGGCATTAAGAAGTAGAAATTTTCAGTTATAAATAAGTCACAGGGATGAAAAGTACAGCATAGGGAATATAGTCAATGAAATTATAATAACACTATTTGGTGACAGATGGTGACTACACTAATTGTGATGAGCACTGTGTTATGTATAGAATTGTTGAAACATTATGTTGCATATCTGAAACTAATATAACACTGTATGTTAATTATAATTTAAAAAGTACCTACAATTAACAGAATGGCACCAAGTACACACCCATCAATAATTACTTTAGAGTTTTCTCCAGCTTTTGGGTGGTGGCCACTTCTGGGCTCTGTCTTCCGGTAGGTAGAGGGTGAGGCAGCATGGACAGCAGCCCTGGCACCCCACCACCCTCAGCCACCCGCCCACCTGCCTGCCTGCCTCCCCTAAGCCTGCTGAGGCCCAGCAAGAGGCCCAGATGTAGGCCATCAAACGTGTGGTGGTGCACTACAGAGCTGTAGTAAAACGTACCTACTGATCAGTTACACAAGCAATGCATTTCCTGGAGAATATATCCCACTGTCTTTGACAACTATTCTGCCAATGTTATGGTGGATGGAAAACCAGTGAATCTGGGCTTATGGGATACAGCTAGACAAAAAGATTATGACAGATTATGTCCCTTATCCTATCAGCAAACGGATGTATTCTTAATTTGCTTTATCTTTTGTGAGTCCTGTGTCATTTGAAAATGTTGGAGCACAGTGGTACCCTGAAGTGCAACACCACTGTCCCAACACCCCCATCATCTTGGTGGGAACTAAACTTGACCTCAGGGATGACAAAGACAGGATTGGGCAACTGAAAGACAAGAAGCTGACTCCCATCACCTACCAGCAGGGTTTGGCCGTAACGAAGTTAGATGGGTGCTGTAAAATACCTAGAATGCCTGGCTGTCACGCAGAGAGGCCTCAAGACAGTGTTTGATGAAGCTAGTCGAGCAGTTCTCTGGCCCCCTCCAGTCAAGAGGAGGGAAAGAAAATGCCTGCTGTTGTAAATGTCTGGGCCCCTCTCCTGCCCTGTCCCCCTCGGAACCTTTGTACACTTTGCTCAAATATGGTGGAGCCTTCATACTCAATGCCATGTTTTGTTACAGATTAGTTTTTCCATAAAACCATTTTGAACAAATCAGTAATTTTTAGGATTTATTTGTTTAAAGTTTAAGACTTCAAATTTTCACATTAAAATGTATCCCTAAAATGGCAAGCTTTCTTAAAGCCTTATTTTTCAAAAGGCCTTACTCTTGCTCAGATTAAGAGTTGCCAAAATACCTTGTGAACTAAGTTGCACTGTTGTGCTGCGAACCTTAAGCACTAAACTGTTTGAGACCTTTGTCTTTGAGAAGAGACTGCAGCCTCTCAAGTTCGGAAATGCAGACACCTGCTAACTAAGTCTGACAGGAGAGCCATACAGGCTCCTTTCTGAAAATTGCCACCTAGCACAGCCCATGTCCACCCCCAACACCGTGCTGTGTGTCCTCATGGATCGAGGGTAATGACTCAGCTCTCTGGATCAATCTTTTTTATTTTGTAGTGAGATTTTTGTTTTTTTAAGTTAGTGTATTAGCTTTGGCTGAGATTTGGAACCACCCTCTGACTCCCTTCCCTGTGATGAAGTCTCCACTGTGGTCGTGGGCACACGGGGGCGGGTGTGTGCTTCACGGGAGGCCATCAGAGGACAAGACAATATTCTTACAAAATATGGAGGTTAATTTACACAACACTGTGTGCATTATTATTAAACTGAGTGAAAGTGTCATGAGTAAAATCTTAAAAAGTTAGTTTCTGTCAGATGCAGTGAATGATGAGAGGTCAGTATCATCACTAAGTGTTTTAAGATTTTTTTCTTAGACCTGCCATCCCTCCTAAAATCGGGCATTTAGTTTATCTTTGAACTGGTCATTCCCATAGTTGCTAACTTAGAGCTTTTATTTTAGAACCCCCTCTTAATGAACAATATGCCTCCTTGTATTATAAAATCTTTCTGATAATGCATTAGATTATTTTTTAGATTAGTAAAAGTGCATTCCTGTTCCCTTGTTACTTTATTCAAAGCTAATAAGTGTTTTCCTTAGTTTTATAGTAATTAGGCAAAAAAAAATCACGTGTTGCAGCTTTATAGTTTTTGAAATATTTTAGATATTCCTAAACTATGAACTTTCTTAACATTATTGTCTCACCAGATCACCAGTACTGTACCTTGACTAATGCTGACCCTCCTCCTCACGTCACTCCCCTGCCCCCACCCCCCAGACACACACAACCTTCCTGTTGCTCTGCCTAAGTTCTTTTGGGTTTGTGCGGCTCTGTAAGCCCCTGCTGCTGCTAACCAAGTTCTGTACAGTTTACCCACCAGCAAGAATGTAAGGTTGGGCCTTTCAACCACTAGAACAAAATTTTTTAAATTGACAGTTTCAGACTTCTGGAGTGTTTTTACATTGATCTTTTGCTAATGCAATTAGCAGTATGTTTTGCATGTATAACTTAATAAATCCTTGAATCATAAAAAAATTACTTTAAATGTAAATGGACTAAATGAGCCAATCAAACGATATAGGATGACTGCATGGATAAAAAACAAAACAAAACAAAAACAAGAGCCATCTATATGCTACCTAACAAGTGACTCAGTTTAGACCTAAAGACACATATAGACTGAAAGTGAGAGGATGGAAAAATATGAACCATATAAACAGAGCAAAAAAAAGGAAGCTGAGCTAGCAACACTTACATCAGACAAAAGAGAATTTAAAACAAAGACCATAACAAGAGACAAAGAAGGACATTACATAATAAATGGTTCAATCCAACAAAAGTTTATAACAATTATAAATATGCATTCAACACAGGAGCACCTAAATATATGAAGCAAGTATTAACATACATAATGGGATAAATTGACAGTGATATAATAAGAGTAGGAGACTTTAACACCCTACTTATATTAATTAATAGATCATCCACACAGAAAATCAACAAGGAAACAGTGGCTCTGATGACATATTAGACCAGATAGGCCTAACAGATATACACAGAACATTCCATCCCCAAACAGCAGAATACGAATTCTTTTCTTTTAAAAAAATATTTATTTTGTGAGAGAGAAAGTGTGTGTATGTGCAAGCAGGGGAGGGAGGGATGAGAGAGAGAGAGGGAGAGAGAATTCTAAGCAGCCTTCACACTGTCAGCACAGAGCCCACCGTGGGGCTCGATCTCATGAACCAGGAGATCATAACCTGAGCTGAAATCAAGAGTTGGACACTTAACCTACTGAGCCAACCATAAGCCCCAGAATATGCATTCTTTTCAAGGGCACATGGAAAATTTTCCAGGATAAATCACATGTGTCGCCACAAAACAAGTCTTGATAAATTTAAGAAGATTAAAAACATATGAAGTATCTTTTTTGACCATAATGGTATAAAACTCAAAATCAATTACAAAAAGATGTGGGAAAAACTGAAACACGTGGAGGCTAAGTAACATGCTACTATAAACCAATGAGTCAACAAAGAAATAAAAAAAATACATAGAGACAAATGAAAATGAAAATATGTGGACTAAAATCTGATACAGTAAAAACAGTTCTAAAGGGAAATGTATAGTGATACAGGCCTACATCAAGAAACAAGAAAAATCTCAAACAACATAACCTTACATCTAATGTAGCTAGAGAAAGAAGAACAAAGCCCAAAGCTAGTAGAAGGAAGGAAATAATAAAGATTAGAGCAGAAATAAATGAGAGACTAAAAAGACAATAGAATGATCGATGAAACCAAAAGGTGGTTCTTTGAAAAGATAAACAAAACTCATAAATCTTTAGTCAGACTCATTAAGAAAAAAAGAGAAGACTCATATTTTAAAAAAATCAGAAATGGAGAAGAAATAACAACCAACACCACAAAAATGCAAAGAATTATAAGAGATTATAAAAATCATATTAAAAATTGGAAGAATGGATAGAAGAAATGGATAAATTCCTAGAAACATAGTCTTCCAAAACTGAAGAAATAAAAAAAATGTGAATAGATGAGTTATTAGTAATGAAACTGAACTGATAATCACAATATTCCTAACAAACAAAAGTGCAGGTCCAGATGGCTTCACAGATGAATTCTACCAAACATTTAAAGAAGAGTTAAGGCCTATTCTTTTCAAACTATTCCAAAAAAGTAGAAAAGGAGGGAAAACTTCCACGTTTATTCAACAAGGCCAGAATTACCCTGATGCCAAAACCAAACAAAGACACTGTAAAAAAAAAAAAAAAAAAAAAAGAACTACAGGCCAATACCTCTAACGAACATAATTGCAAACATCCTCAGCAAAGTATTAGCAAACTGAATCCACCAAATTTAAAAAAATCATTTGCCACAATCAAGTGGGATTTACTGCAGGGATACAAGTGTAGTTCAATATTTGCAAATCAATCATGATATATCACATTAACAACAAGAAGCATAAAAGTAATATGGTCACCTAAAGAGATGCAGAAAAAGCATTTGGAATTCATGCAATATCCATTCATGATAAAAACTCTTACCAAAGTGAGTTTAGAGGGAATATACTTCAACTTAATAAAGGACTTATATGGAAAAACCAATGGCTAACATTCTCAATGGTGCAAACTGAAAGCTTTGCCTCAAAAATCCTCAAAGATCAGACACATGGCAAAGATGCCCATTCTCACCACTTTTATTCAACACAGGAAGTCCTAGCTACAGCAATCAGAGAAGAAAACGAAATAAAAAGCATCCAAATTGGTAAGGAAGAAGTAAACCTGTGACTATTTGCAGTTGACATGATACTATATATATACACATATACATATATATATATGCGTATATATGTATATACACACTATATACATATATACACACTATACATACTATACATATATACTATATATATATACTATACATATATATGTATATATGTGTATATGAATATATGTGTAGTGTGTGTGTATATATATATGTGTATATATATATATATATATATATATATATATATATATATATATGTAAAACCCTAAATACTTCACCATAAATCTAGTAGAACTGAAAAGTTCCAATGCAAAAAGTTTCAGGATACAAAATATACAGAAATATGTTGCATTTATATACATCAACAATAAAGTAGACGAAAGAGAAATAACAACCCCATTTACAATTCTAGCAAGAAGAATCAAATGCCTAGGAATAAATTTAACCAAAGTGGTAAAAGACATACACTCTGAAAACTGTAAAACATCAATGAAAGAAATTGAAGATGACACAAACAAATTAAAAGATATTCCACACTCATGGATTGGAAGAACTAATATTCTTAAAATGTCCATAACACCCAAAGTAATCTACACATTCAATGCAATCCCTATGAAAATACCAATAGCATTTTTCACAGAAGTAGGACAAATGAACCTAAAATTTGTACTGAACGACAGAAGACTCCCAAATAGCCAGAGCAATCTTGAGATTTCAAGATGAACTACAAATCTATAGTCATCAAAACAGTATGGTGCTGGCACAAAAAAATAGACACACAGATCAATGGAACAGGATAGAGAGACTAGAAATAAACTCACACCTACAAGGTCAATTAATCTATGACAAAAGAAGCAAGAATATACAATGTCGGCAGGAGGGTGAGGGGTGGCGTGTGCCTGGGTGGCTCAGTCAGTTAAGCATCCAACCTTGGCTCAGGTCATGATCTCATGGTTGTGAGTTTGAGCCCTACATCGGGTTCTGTGCTGACAGCTCAGAGCCTGAGGCTTGCTTCACATTCTGTGTCTCCATCTCTCTCTGTCCCTACCTTGCTCGCACTGTCTCTCTCTCTGTCAAAAATAAATAAATGTTAAAAAAAATTTTTTAATAGAAAAAAAGAATATACAATGGGGACAAGACAGTCTTTGCAATAAATGGTTCTGGGAAAACTGGATAGCTACATGTAAAAGAATGAAACTGGACTGCTTTCTTAAACAATACACAAAAATAAATTCAAAATGGATTAAATACCTAAATTTGAGAACTGAGACCATAAAACTCTTAAAAGAGGACACAGGCAGAAATCTCTTGGACATTGGCCTTAGCAACATATTTATGGATATGTCTCCTCAGGCATACGAAACAAAAGGAAAAATAAACTATTGGGACTACACCAAAATATAAAGCTTTTGAACAGTGAAGGAAAGCATTGACAAAACAAAAAGGCAACCCACTGAATGGGAGAAGTTATTTGCAAATGATATATCCAATAAAAACTTAATATCCGAAATACACAAAGAACTTATACACCAAACTCAACACCAAAAAATAACACAATTAAAAATGGCAGAGGACCTACATAGACATTTTACCAAAGAAAACATACAGCTAGCCAACAAACACATGAAAAGATGCTCAACATCACTATATGTCAGGGAAATGCAAATCAAAACCACATCTGTCAGAATGTCTATAATTAAAATGACAATATATAACAAGTGTTTTTGAGGATGTGGAGGATATGGATCTCTGAATATGTTTGTTTTATAGATATGTTTTAATGTTTGGGTCCTTTTGCACTATTGGTGAGAATGTAAATTGGTGCAATCACTGTGGAAGACAGTATAGAAGGTTCCTCAAAAAAATTAAATATAGAAATACCATATGACCCAATAATTCCACTACTGTAAATCCAATAATCTACTCAAAGAAAATGAAAACACTAGTTCAAAAAGATATCTGCACCCCTTTGTTTATGGCAACATTACTTATAATAGTCAAGATAAGGAAGTAAATGTCCATCAATAGATGAATGGATAAGATGTGAAATGTATATATAAAACAATGTTAGCCATAAAAAGAATAAGATCCTGCCATTTGCAACAACGTGGATGGACCTAGAGACTATTATTTTAAGTGAAATAAGTCAGATAGAGAAAGACAAATACTATATGATTTCACTCATGTGGAATGTGAAAACAAAACAAACAAAAAACAGATTATTAAATGCAGAGAATAAACTGGTGGTTGTCAGAGGGGAAGTGGGTTGGAATGGGTGAAATAGATAAAGGGGATTAAGAGACACAAACTTCCAGTTATAAAATAAGTCATAGAGATGAAAAGTACGACATAGGGAATATAGTAAATGATATCGTAGTAATGCTGTTTGGTGACAGATAGTGACTACATTTCTTGTGATGAGCGATGAGTATTATACAGACTTGCCAAATCAATATGTTGCACACCTAAAACTAATATAACATTGTATGCCAATTATGCATCAATATAAAAATGAAAACTATTTAAATAAAAAAATAAATACATATGAAACAAAGTCAATAAAGATGTGAAGAAATACATTTAAATTACGCTGATGTTAAGAATAAAACTGTAACAAAAATATATTACATCAAAAGCTGTAGAAGAAAATGTAAATATGCTATTATTTATCTTAAAAATGGGAAGATATTGGGGTGCCTGGGTGGCTCAGTCAGTTGAGCGTCCAACTTCAGCTCAGGTCATGATCTCATGGTTCATGGGTTCGAGCTCCATGTCAGGCTCTGTGCTGACAGCTCAAAGCCTGGAGCCTGCTTCAGATTCTGTGTCTCTCTGCCCCTCCCTTGCTCGTGCATGTGCGGTCTCACTCTCTCTCTCTCTCTCTCTCTCTCTCTCTCAAAACTAAATAAATGTAAAAAATTAAAATTTTTTTAAATGGGAAGGTATTATGAATATAAGTATGTGTGTCTTTGCTCATATTTAAAATATGGAATGCTAAATCATAAGACAAATTAATTGCCTATGGGGAAAGGAGTTCCTGCCTCTTTTGGAAGGAAAAAGCAAGAAGCTAAACTTCTCTGAATATGTTTGTTTTATGGATACGTTTTAATGTTTGGGTCCTAATGTTCACAATCTGACGAGAGAAAGTCTTTGAAGCAATTCAGGAAGGTAAAACTCAAGCTGGAAAATGGATTCTAGGGTTGTCTTTTTTTTTTTCCTCATGGAGTGATAATGGTATTATTAGTCTATATTATATTCCTTGTCTTATGTTGCCATAACAAAATACCATAGGCTGGATGGCTTGAACAATACAAATTTATTTTTTCACATTTCTGGATGCTGAAAGTTTGAAACTGGTGTACCAATATGGTGAGACTCTGGAGAAGGCTCTCTTTTTGGCTTGCAGACAGCTGTCATGTTGCTCTATGCCCATGTGTCCTCTTTTCTGTGTTTACATGGGAGGAGAGAGAGAGAACAAGTTCCCTGGTATGTCTTGTTAGAAGGGCACTAATCCCATCATGAATGTGCACCCTCATGACCTCATGTAATCGTAAATACCTTCCAAAGGCCTCATCTCAGATACCATCACACTGGAATTTAGGGCTTCAACATATGAATGGGGTGGGGGGACACAAACATTCAGTCCATGACATATTTAAAAAAAAAAAAAAAAGATTATCTTTTAGAGATATATGCTGAAATACTTACAGGTGAAAATTGTGACAATTTCTTAGAAGAATTCAGTGGTGGTAAACAGGATAGATAAAACAAAAGAGTATTTATGAATTAATACTGATTGTTATCCCTGGGAGATATTTAGAAGGGTGTTCATTTTTTCTTCTATCATGTCTATTTTTTCAATTTTTTTTGTATGTTTGAAATTTTCCATAAGAAAATTAAAAATATAAAATTCATCAGATAATTTCATTGTGTCATGTTTCTTTTAATTTTGATCTCATTGTCTAACCTCCTCATGTACCTGATTCTTTTCAACCTCTCATTAGATGTTAAATAAAACCAATTATAGATACAGCTTGAGTCCCAGAATAGCATTATTTTTCTTCTAAGAGGGTTTTGTTAGTCTCCTAGAACAGCTAGGAGCACTAGGAATTCCAGATGTCCTTAATCCAGGGCTTCCAGACCTAGGCACTAATGACACTGTTAACTGAATAATCTTTTATTATGGAGCTGCCCTGTGCATTTTAGGATCTTTAGCAACATCCCTGGCCTCTACCCACTAGATGCCAGCAGCATCCCCCAGGATAACAATAAAAATGTCTAAGATATGGTCAAATATCGTCGGAGGGGTAAAATCAGCCTTCAGCCTTCCCCCCCCCCCCCCCATTGATTGCCTTAACCTAATCAGAAATTGAGATCTTTCGACACTAATTTGGGTCACTGAACAGTCCATCTGTTCCTTCTCACACCTTCAAGACCCCAATATAATGCTTGGATTTTTTTTTAAACCAGAGCTCATACTCCTTGGCAAGCAGTGAGTCCAATGTTTGCCTACCAGCCCTGAGAGTGGTTGGAAGTTTTACTCAACTTCTGAACCTTCTAGCTGGCCATTCCATTATCAGTGGATAGCCCTGAAAATGAAAGAAAAATGTGTCCCTGAATGCCTTGCTATCTCTCTGAGGTTTTTTGATGTTGTTGTTTCCTCTCTAGTACCCTAAATTTTTTTTTTTTTTTTTTTTTTTTGGATTTTTTTGCCATTTTTTCAAGTTTGCTTTCCTTATCTGGAGGGTTGATTCAGTTTACTTATGGGATTACTAGAATGGAAATCCTCTATCTTATCTTACATTCTTTGTTAAACTCACTGGGGTCTTCATTTCCACTGAAGCTACTCTTATCAAGATTTTTTATGGAATGAATTCTAATGGTCATTTTGGAAGCTTCATTTGCCGTACACTCCCTGCTACACTTTTAAAGTCTTATTTTGGCTTCTTTTGTTGTTGCTCTTTCTTACTCTCTTCCTTCTTCATCTTCCTATCCTGTCACTGAAGGAGTATTCCATGGCTCAGTCTCTGGCCTCTTCTGTTAGAACACATGCGTTTCTTAATGATCCCCTTCAGTACACTCTCCTTAAGTAACACAGATGCAGCAAGTACACCCAATTAATTTTTCCAGCCCAGATCCCTTTCCTCTTAGACATCTGAGTGTAATCTCAAATTTGGCATCCCAAACTGAACTTCTGATCTGACTGCAAAAATACAAACACAAAATAAAACCCATAAAACCTCTGTTTAACTGGACATTTTAGAAGGAGTTCTTTGCAGCTATTACCCAAATGAAGTCTTGGAAATATTAAAAAGTTATGCCCTAGGTTTATACTTTAATTAACTGGAGGTTATTTAATGACTAGTATTGATTGCTTGCTATAGTAAAAAACTATTCAATAGGATAATTTTGACACAAATAATATCTTGGCTGCCACTTAAGTACATTCATACATGAAGGTATATTGTTCTCTGAATATAAGCGGTGATTTTAGTACCTATTTTTTGTAAATGCCCTAATTCTCATTCTGAAATAAATTCACTCAAATATGGTATTTATGTTTGGTCATAAAGACTCTCTAGGATTTTAATCTCAGAAGAAAACCATGTATGTAATTAAATATATTCATGTAATATTCATATATTTATCATTTGAAATATTTTATTTATTTATTTTTTTAAAATGTTTACTTATTGGGGCCCCTGTGTGGCTTAGTCGGGTAAGCATCTGACTTCGGCTCAGGTCACAATCGCAGTCTGTGGGCTCAAGCCCCCTGTCAGGCTCTGTGCTGACAGCTCAGAGACTGGAACCTGCTAAGGATTCTGTGGCTCCCTCTGTCTCTGCCCCTCCTCCACTCATGCTCTGTCTCTCCCTGTCTCAAAAATAAATAAAACATTAAACATTTTTTTTTTGTAAATTCTTTACTTATTTTGAGAGATAGAAAGCAAGCAAGGGAGAGGCAGAGAGAGAGACAGAGAATCTCAAGCAGGCTCTGCACGGGTAGTGCAGGGCTCAAACTCATGAACCGTAAGATCAAGGCATGAGCCAAAATCAAGAGTCGGAGGCTTAACCAACTAAGCCACCCAGGTGCCCCATCATTTGAAATATTTTAAAATGTGTTAGCATAACCCTCCCTCTAAAGGCTTTCAGAAAATAGTGTAACCTTAAAGAATACTGTTCAAAAATAACTCATTAACTATTTATAAGTCTTTAGATGTTTGATGGTGAAAACTGTCAAATAAATTATCTCCCTCTACTCTTTATGCATAAGTGTTTTTAAATTTAAGATTAGGTATTGCTGGGCTTAACTGCTGGAAGTGTTTCTTTTGTGGGAGAAAATGGGATGGGGAATGAAATGTTTATAGTTTCTGACAATTTGAAGGATAACTTTTACATTCTAAGCAATAATGTTATTACGTGATTCACTTCAAAGATATAAAGCTAAGTTTCTAAAGACAAAAAGATATATTTATTTTAAAAAATATGAATTGTAAGATATGTACAGTAATGGTTCAAACTTTATGTACCTGAACTCTATCTCTGGTGTAGAATTTATTAAAATATCAGAAGTCTAATATAAGTACTTATTTTTTAACTAAACTATTATTTTGGAATGTAAATATATTAAAACACTTGTATTAAAATGCAATAATTTTGTATTTCTCTCTGAGCAAAAGTCAAAGTTCTATAATTGCCGCTATGACATGCCTACTTGACCCCTACTTGACCTTTCCCTCTACCATTTTCCCTGGCTCATTCTGCTCCTAGCTACACTGCACTCTTTGGATGTTCTAAGCTCTCTACCATATTGGGGCTTTTGCACTGGCTGTACTCTCTGCTTGGAACATTCTCCTTTCAGGTATCCATCCATATGGCTCACTTCCTCACCCCTTCAAGGCTTTGTTCACATGTCACCTTCTCAATGAAGTTCATCCTATACGCCCTATATCAGAAAGCAACCTGCTCCCTTCCTACCCTCAGCACTTAGACCAATTTAGTGTGTTCGGCATTTTTTTCCTAACATTTATCACCCTCTAGCATAGAGGTTCCCAAACTGCATCAGTTCATGGTTCCCTTAGTTTATTAAAAAATGTTCACAGCACCTCTAGCCAAAACAAATATCTAACAATTCCATTAATTAAACAGAAAAGTCCGAACAACTAAATAGTATTTATGTCCAAACAACTTACTATTCGTTTTAAAAAGTAATAATAGGATATGTGCCTGTTGGACTTTGAATGGCTTGTCAATACTTGGAATCATAATGGACAACACCATCCTCATTTCTTGATGCACACTGATTTTTGTAAATAGTATTTGTTATTACAGCAACCACTGAAAAGCTGAGTTTAAAAAGACATGGTGTCACCAAAAGAAATTTAGCACGATTTCATGTTGAAACTTTCAGCTACCTCAGCTAGTAATTTGTACATTGTCTGATAGATGTTGCCATGCTTCCCTTAAAAATTTAGATAACCTGCATCAACTTTTGTAATTCCAAAAGTTTGGAAACCATGGGTCGATCTTACTATGTAACTATTTTTTTAATGTTTATTTATTTATTTTGAGAAAGAGAGAGAAAGAGGGGATGCATGTGAAAGTGGGGGAGGGAGAGAGAGATTCCCAAGTAGGTTCCTTGATGAGATCACATGAATGAACATGCAATCATGACCTGAGCTGAAATCAAGAGTCAGATGCTCAACTGACTGAGTCACCCAGTCACTGGTGCCCCTTATTACATACTTTTTTAAGTGTATTACTTATGGTCTTCTCCACCACCATCCCTCATGATAGAATGAGCTGAAGTATAAGACTTTGTGTCTATTTTGTTCTTTGATATATTATAAACACCTTGAATAATCCTGGCCATGTAGGTTTTCAGCACACATTTATGACACAGATGATTATTGGCCATTTATGTTTTTCTATGAACACTGTTTATATTTTTGTCAATTTTCTTTCAGGTGCTGTTTTTGGTTTAGGAGTATTTTTTGCATATCTAGGAAATCAGCCTTTGCTTATTGTATATTCAGCATATATTTTTCCAGTTTGTTTTTCTTTTGACATTTTTATGGTACTTTTTGCTGCATAGATAGTTTAAATTTTTAAATTTTTTTTCAACGTTTTTTATTTATTTTGGGACAGAGAGAGACAGAGCATGAACAGGGGAGGGGCAGAGAGAGAGGGAGACACAGAATCGGAAGCAAGCTCCAGGCTCTGAGCCATCAGCCCAGAGCCCGATGCGGGGCTCGAACTCACGGACCGCGAGATCGTGACCTGGCTGAAGTCGGACGCTTAACCGACTGCGCCACCCAGGCGCCCCGATATTTTAAATTTTTATATAGTCAATCCTTCCCTTTCCTTTATAGCCTTTAGGTGATGTTTTATGTTTAAACAGACATTGCCCATTTCATCATCCTAAATAAATAAATAAATAAATAAATAAATAAATAAATAAAATGTTGTATCCATTTTTTCCCAATTTATTAGGATTCCTATTATTATTTTACTAAAAAATTATCAGGACTCTAGTGTAGAGATCCAACTTGATCTTCTTCCAAATGGCTACATGGCTGCCTCAACATTGTCTGTTAAAGAATTGATCTTTCCACACTGCTTTGAAATAACAGCATTGCCACACACTAAATTCCTGTGTGTACTTTGGCTCTATTTCTAGAACTGTCAACTCTATTTTAGCTATCATTTTGTTCCTTCTCAAGCATCAACCTTTTGACTTACTGTGATCTTGAAAATTGTTTTTAGTTTTGTTTCACAAACTAATGAATCTTTAATTTTGGGAGGCATAAAATACTATCCTTTGAAACCATTCAAAAGCTGATTCCAACCACACAACTTGGCAAGAGTTAGAAATCATAATTCAAAGAGGACCTAAACAAAAGTTCTCCAGGAGACTTCTTTTTTGTCCATTCAAGTATTTATTACGGTTCCGGACATTTTGTGGGCACACAGAATTTCAATGAATCAAATACCTTCCAGCACTGGAAACAGGGCACCATGAATGAACTTTTTATACATAAAGCAAAAACTAGAATTGACTGGATTTTTCTGTACATGACTGGCAACCTGGTCAGTTATCCTGTCATGATCTTTTAAACACAAGAACAGTGATGTAATGAATTGATATCTTGTTCTTAGTGAATATTCCAAAACCTCACAATATGGAATTAAAAACACAAAATAAAACATTAATAACCTATTTAACGACATTTTTGAGTGGGTCTTGCTCATATCAATATATTTAATGTGAATTTCACAACTAAAGAGCATCATTATCCTCAAAAGACTTGACAAAACCTTCATACATCTACTTGAATTCAAAGAAGACATATATACATATTTACATATGCAAAGAATTTAAAATAGCTTTTGGCAATTTGACATAAACTTACAAAATGTTAAGACTGGCTTAAAAAAGTTTTCAGTAATTTCAACAAGTGCTCTCACCACTAATTATATCTCCTTTCTGCCTGTCACTGTATACAAGTCCATTACAAGCAGGAAAGAACTAAAATACAGATTAGAGAGGTTTTTGTTTTTATTTTGCTCCTTTATATATATGGGAGACATAGGCTCTTAGCCAATGAAAAATACAAGGACAATTTTCTTCACTCTTGGAAATGTAACATGCTTTCTTGAACTGATGGAAAAATAGTCCTTGGAAACTGACCACAGCAGTCTCTTATTTATAACTAGAGGCAAACAGATTAAATGTATAATTGTGCAAATGGCACAATTAAGGTAAAGAGCAAAGCAACACAAAGTCACTCTGTGCGGTTTTTTATCAAATTTAAATAACTATATCCAAGCACACATTTTTTTTAGCTCCTGATTTTGGAGGACTCTTGCTTGTAACCGCTTATTCTGTGGCATGAGGCTGTTTAAGAGCTCATGTATTAAGTGTTTTATGTTATCTCCAAAGTTATCATTCAAATGTCTGCGGCATTCATACCATTGAAAATATAATTCTGCCAGCACAGTGAGTTAGAAGTATTTCCAACTTCTATAGAAAATAGACAAAGCTGGGATGTTTCCCGTGCCAATTAGCAGTGTCGCTGAGCAAGAAGGAAGTGTGTCTAAAGATGCCTGAATGAAAACCCAGCAAGCTCAGTATTTGAATGAGAACAACCCAGCAAGCTTTCTTGGGCTTTTGGCACCCAGGGAGGCCACAGTAAAGAGTTCCCAGGAAGGTCATCCAATTTCAATGAGCCACAGGGATTATGTGGGAGGGAAGCAGTTATATGGCTTGTTCCCTTCAGCACATGTCCAGAGAGGACATTTGCCAATGCCTGGCACCATAGGGCTTATAAACATTTTCTAGCTGAACTTGTGAATACAGCCTTTCAAATACCAGACAAATGATGGTGCAAAAGAATACATTCAGGGAAACCTAGGAATTGCCTGAAAACTGAATGAAGTTGCAAATTTGTATTTGCATCAAATACATAATTTGACTTAGATTCAGGGGATAAGTTTATTTAACTATGGGATATTTATCTGATGATTTGTCTATGCTGCCGTTACACAGCCATGTGGAAATGACTAACGTTCCAACATTTCACCAATACTTGATTTTACTGGAGACATATACCATTATAGTTTACACAGTGTCATTTTAGATGTTTAATATATTTGGTTAAGCTATAATTCTGCATTCCATTAGCTCTTAATCCATGTAAAAATCTAAAAACAAATTGTTCTTTATTTTAGACTGCACCCTAGGTTTATTTACCTATGCATAGGTTTATTTAATTCTCTTCTCTTTTTCCCTTTCCACATTCTATTGCCTTTATCAATTTAGTGTTGCTTTTCTATGTAATTAAATTTAATGTAATCTTTTCAGACTGAATTGAATATAAACATTTCTCTTATGCCTGATGAAGGAAATGGAACTAATGCAGCAAATATATGATTACACATTAAGTCTCTCAAACACTTACAAGTCACAAATATAGTAAGATAACATATATTTTTTGCTTTCAAAGGGAGAAGAGATCCTAAAGATGAATAAACAATTTATAAGTATATTGTGTGATAAATGTTTCCCAAAACTCTGTTCTCAGTCCAGCAACCAGAATGATCTTTTAGAAAGGGAAGTATTAATAAGTCACGGAGATGACAGGCAAAGCATAGGGAAGATAGTTGATGGAATCGTAATAGTGTTCTACGGTGACAGATGGTAGCTACACCTATGGTGAGCCTAGCATAATGTACAGACTTACTGAATTACTAAATTGTACACCTGAAACTAATGTAACATTGTGTGTCAACTACACTTTGATTAAAAAAAAAATGAAACCACACACATATTAACTGGAGAGAGAGAAAGGGGTGGAGTTGGGGGAGTCAGCAATTCTCTGCCCAAACTGTCTACTCAGAGTCAATGATTTATGGCTTACAAAGTCTTATATGATCTGGCTTTTATTTTAATTTGCACACTCTCACCCCCTCTTGGCTCCTGTCCCACCATGTTGGTGTACTTGCTCTTCAATAACAGAATGTCACTTAACATGATACATACATTCCTGTCTTATTTTCCCTCCAGATAATCACCTATTTTCTTACTTCTTTTAAATCTTTGCTCAAATTTCACTTTTTTAGTGAGACTTTCCCTGCCCACCCTATTTTACATTCCAGTGTTTCCTAGCACTCCTTAGCACTTTTGCCACAATTTATTTATCTCCATAATACTTTATATCAGTCTACACCTTACCCTTTTATTAGTGGTTAGTTTTTGTTTTGCCCCCACCCTAGAATATAAGCTCTCAAGAGCTGAAACTTCTGTCAGCTTGCTTATTTCTGTGTTTTCAGTGCCTATAAAAGAATCTGGTAGAGAGAGTTAAGATGGTGGAGTAGTAGGTGGACTCCATGCTTGCCTTATCCCTTGAAAGAGCTAGATAAATATCAAATCATTTGGAACACACAATAAATTGAGGACTGAGAGAACAAATTGCACAACTAGAGGGAGAAAAGGTAGAAAGTAGGAGGTGTGGAGACATGATTTTTGGGAGAAAAGAATCACGAGGGGCACCTGGGTGGCTCAGTTGGTTGGGTGACCAACTTCGTTCAGGTCATGATCTCACAGTTTGTGAGTTCAAGCCCCGCGTCGGGCTCTGTGCTGACGGCTCAGAGCCTGGAGCCTATTTCAGATTCTGTGTCTCCCCCTCTCTCTACCCCTCCCCTGCTCATGCTCTGTGTCTGTCTCTCAATAATAAATAAACGTTAAAAAAATTAAAAAAAAAAGAATCACGAGTGCTCTGGAGGGGAGGCAACCCTGATGACAGAGAGGAGAGAGAGTGAGGGAGAGAGCAGCATGCAGGGGATTGCACAAGAAAAACGTGTCCCCAAAACCAATGACTGGGGAAATGAGAAGGGCTCATTATCACAAGTCTTTACAAGCAGCGGAGCTCAAAGACTGAAGTTTTAGAAGTCCAAATCATTGCTGGGATGCTGCCTGGCAGGTGTAGTGGTGATCCTGTGAAGAAGGAGGGCAGAGGCCCAGGAATGGACAGCATGGTCTGAGGATCTTCTGGGTCACACTGAGAGAGACAATTCCTCTTCCTGGAGTGCATCTGGGAGAGGTGGCACTGACTCTCTGGGGACAAAACTGCTGGGGGACACCATTTTGTTGCTATTTATTAGTGTAGGAGCTGCTGAGGGCAGCTAGCTCAGATGCCAGCTCTTTGCTGCACTTTACCATGAACTTCAAGCCCCTGCACAGTCATGTGACTGACCTTCTGGGGCAAACCAACACCAGCCATAGCATGGTGAGACCCTCTCCCAGAGGATCAGTGTGGGTCCATGCTGCACCAGGTCCCTAAAACATGGAGTTTTGAAACCAGTCAGTGCACCTGAGATAAAACACAAAAGCACCACATTGCCATGTGGGCAGACAGCCTGGACACAGGGTGAAGGCAGGGATTTGGGGGAAGCCAAGATCACAAAATGTTTGCTCTTCTGCGAGGGCTTCCTGAACAGCAGCAGGTACAAACTGCCTCCTCCAGAGACTAGAGAATGAGCTGATACCATTTCCTTCCCACTCCCACCCTCCCCTGCCCAGCAGCATGAGGAGACTCCAGTGAGCAATACAGCACCCTCACTGGAGGCTGGAGCCACTTACACCAAGCCCCACCCTCTTGTGCTCTATAGGTACTTTTTTACTAGGGCAAGTATGCCTGAGAGCCAGAGTAGCAGAGCTCCTCCCCCAAAAGACCAGCAACACCCACCCCAACATGCACCAAGTCTACGAACCATAGAAAGTGGCAAAGCTTCAGCTTTAGTCGCAATAGGATCTAGCCTCTTTTAACAAGCTGACCAAAACACACCTAGTTAAAACTTGCCACACAGTGGACAAGGTCCAAACACTTCCCACCACAGGCAAGGAGAACTCTGCAGAGGACTGACCAGTGTGAAAGAGTAGCCAAAACATAGCAGCAGAGTACGTGTAGCATACACCAGAAATGCTTCCTGAAGTGCCAGGCCCTGGACAGTATATGACCTCTTCTTTATAAAGCCATTACTCTCAGGAACAGAAAACATAACAGGCTTTCCTACACACAGAAGAGACCTAAACCAAATGCAAGCCTAAAGAATTCATTCCAAAAGAAAGAACAAGGAAAGGTCATGGCCATGGACCTAATTGAAACAGATATAAATAATATGCCTGAACCAGAATTTAAGACAATAATCATAAGAACACTAGCTGGGCTAGAAAAAAACATAAAAGACACCAAGGAGTCCCTTACTGCAGAGACAAAAGACCAAAAAAAAAAAAAAAAAAAAAAAAAAGGCCAAATAAACGCTATAAGCAAGGTGCAAAACTGGTTGGTTGTAATGACCACAAGGATGGAACAAACAGCAGAATGAATAAGTGATATAGAAGATAAAATTATGAAAATAGTGAAGCTGAAAAGAAGACGGAAAGAAAAATATTGGATCATGAAGGTAGACTTAAGGAACTCAGTGACTCCATAAAGTGTAATAACATTTATCTTAGAAGTTCCAGAAGAAGAGAGGGAAAATGGTACAGAGGGTTTATTTGAGCAAATTATAGCTGAAAACTTCCCTAATCTGGGAAAGAAAACAGACATCCAAATCCAGAAGGCACAGAGAATTCCCATCAAATTCAACAAAAGCAGGCCAATACCAAGACATATCATAGTAAAAATCTGCAAAATACAGAAATGAAAAAGTCCTGGAAGCAGTAAGAAAAAAGAAATCCCTAACTTACAAGGGAAGACAAATAAGGTTAGCAGCAGATCTCTTCACAGAAACTTGACAGGCCAGAAACTTGGCATAATATATTCAACATGCTGAATGTGGAAAATATGCAGCAAAGAATACTTTATCCAGCAAAACTGACATTCATAATTGAAGGAGAGATAAAGAGTATTCTAGATAAACAAAAACTAAAGGAGTTCATGACTACTAAACCAGCCCTGCAAGAAATATGAAAGTGATGTCTTTGGGAATAAAGACCAAAAAGCAACAAAGAATAAAAAGGAACAGAGAAAATCTCCAGAAACAATGGCTTTACAAGTAATACGGTGGCATTAAATTTATATCTATCAATAATCATTGTGAATATAAATGGACTAAATGCTCTAATCAAAAGACATAGGGTGTCAAAATGGGTTAAAAAAATAAGACCCCATCTATATACTGCTTACAAAAGACTTATTTTATACCTAAAGACAGCTGCAGATTGAAAGTGAGGGGATGGAGAACATTTATAATTTTAATGGATGTCAAAAGAAAGCCAGAGTAGCCATACTTAAGTCAGACAAACTAGATTTTAAACCTGTAATTTAAGACTCTAATAAGAGAGGAGGAAGGACATAGACCATAATAAAGGGGTTTATCCAACAAGGAGATCGAACAATTGTAAATATTTACACTACCAACTTGGAAGCACCCAAATATATAAATCAATTAATAACACTTAAAGACTGAAATCATTGTTGTATTATATGCTAACTAATTTGGATGTTAATGAAAAAAAAATTTTTAATAAAAAAAACAAACTTAAAGAAATTCACTGATAATAATACAATAATAGTAGGGGACTTTAACACCCCACTTACAGCCATGTACAGATCATCTAAGCAGAAGAACAACTCAACAAGGAAGCAATGGCTTTGAATGACACATTGGACCAGATGGACTTAACAGATATATTCAGAAAATTTCATACGAAAACAGCAGAAAACACATTCTTTTCGAGTGCACATGGAACATTCTCCAGAACAGATAACATACTGGTTTACAAATGAGCTCTCAACAAGTACAAAACGATTGAGATCATGACATGCATATTTTCTCATCACAATGCTATGAAATTTGAACTAACCACAAAAACAAATTTGAAAAGACCATTAATACATGGAGGCTAAAGAACATCCTACTAAATAATGAACGGATCAACCAGGAAATTAAAGAAGAAATTTAAAAAATACATGAAAGCAAATGAAAATAAAACCAAAACAGTCCAAAACCTTCGGGAAGCAGCAAAAGCAGTCATAAGAGCAGTATATAGCAATACAGTTCTATCCCAAGAGGCAAGAAAAAAATCTCAATTACACAACCTAACGTTACAGTTAAAGGAGCTAGAAAAAGAATAATAAATGAAGCCTAAAGCCAGCAGAAGAAGGAAAATAATACAGATTAGAGCAGAAATTAGTGATATAGAAACAAACAAACAAACAAGCAAACAAAAAATCAGAACATATCAATGACACTAGGAGCTGGTTCTTCGAAATAATTAATAAAATTGACAAACTCCAGTCAGACATATCAAAAAGAAAATAGAAAGTACCCAAATAAATAAAATCATGAATGAAAGAGGAGAGATCACAACCAGCACCACAGAAATACAAATAATTATAAAAGAATACTATAGAAAATTACATGCCAACCAATTGGGCAATCTAAAATAAATGGAAAAACTTGTAAAAATATATAAACTACCAAAACTACAATAGGAAGAAATAGAAAACGTTAATAGACTGATAACCAGCAAAGAAATTGAATCAGTAATCAAAAATCTCCCAACAAACAGGAGTCTAGGGCCAGATGGCTTCCCAGGGGAATTCTACCAAACATTTAATGAAGAATTTATACCTATTCTTCTCAAACTATTCCAAAAAGTATAAATGGAAAGAAAACTACCAAACTCATTCTATGAGGTCAGCACTACTTTGATTCCAAAACCAAAGACCCCTCTAAAAAGAGAACTACAGGCCAATATCCCTGATGAACATGGATACAAAAGTTCTCAACAAAATACTAGCAAATTGAATCCAACAGTACGTAAAAGAATCATTCAGGGTTGTCTGGGTGGATCAGTTGGTTAAGTGTCTGACTTTAGCTCAGGTCATGATCTCATGGCTTGTGAGTTTGAGCCCTGCATCAGGTTCTGTGCTGACAGCTCAGAGCCTGGAGCCTGCTTCAGGTTCTGGTCCCCCTCTCTCTTTCTGCCCCTTTCCCACTCACACTCTGTCTCTTCCTCTCAAAAATAAATGAATGTTGAAAAAAAATTTTTTTTAAAAGAATCATTCACCATAATCAAGTGGGATTTATTCCTGAGTTGTGAGGGTGGTTCAATATTCTCAAGTCAATCATCTTGATATACCACATTAATAAAATAAATGATTACAACCATATGATCCACTCAATAGATGCAGAAAAAGCATTTAACAAAACACAGCATCCATCCTTGATTGAAAACCCTCAACAAAGTAGGGATAGAGAGAACATACTTCAACATCATAAAGGGGATATATGAAACATCCACAGCTAATATCCCCCTCAATGGGAAAAAACTGAGAGCTTGTCTACCCTCGCCACTGTTATTTAACATGGCACTGGAAATCCTATCCTCAACTAAAAGAAATAAAAGCATCTAGATTGGCAAGGAAGAAGTCAAACTTTCACTCTTCACAGATGACATGATACTCTATGTAGAAAACCTGAAAGACCCCACCAAAAAATTGCTAGAACTGATACACAAATTCAGTAAAGTTTCAGGATACAAAATCAACATACAGAAATCTGTTGCATTTCTATATTCATTCAATAATAAAGCACAGGAAGAGAAATCAAGAAAATTGATCCCATTTACAAATGCTCAAAATTAGTAAGATACCTAGAAATAAACCTAACCAAAGAGGTGAAAGATCTGTACTCTGAAAACTATGGAACATTTATGAAGGAAATTGAAGAGGACACAAAGAAATGGAAAAACATACAATGCTCATGGATTGGAAGAACAAATATTGTTAAAATGTCTATACTACCCAAAGCAATCTACACAATTAATGCAATACCTATCAAAATACCACCAGAATATTTCACAGATCTGGGCAAACAATCCTAAAATTTGTATAGAACCCCAAAAGACTCTGAATGGCCAAAGCAATCTTGAATAAGAAAAGCAGAGAGGCATCACCATTCCAAACTTCAAGCTATATTACAAAGCCATAGTGATCAAGACAGTATGGTATTGGCCAAAGGAAGTCACACCGATAAATGCAACAGAATAGAAAACCCAGAAATGGGGGAAGATGGCGGCGTAGGAGGACGCTGGGCTCACCGCGCGTCCTGCTGATCACTTAGATTCCACCTACACCTGCCTAAATAACCCAGAAAACCACCAGAGGATTAGCAGAACGGAGTCGCCGGAGCCAAGCGCAGACGAGAGGCCCACGGAAGAGGGTAGGAAGGGCGGCGAGGCGGTGCGCGCTCCAGGGACTGGCGGGAGGGAGCCGGGGCGGAGGGGCGGCTCGCTGGCCAAGCAGAGCCCCCGAGTCTGGCTTGCAAAAAGCGGAGGGGCCTGATGGACTGTGTTCCGACAGCAAGCGCGACTTAGCAGCTGGGAGGTCATAAGTTAACAGCTCTGCTCAGAAAGCGGGAAGGCTGGAGGACAAAGGGAAGGAAAGCTGCTGAGCCCCCGGACGACAGAGCTCAGTTTGGTGGGGAACAAAGGCGCTCGCCAGCGCCATCTTCCCCGCCCATCCCCCAGCCAAAATCCTAAAGAGAACCAGTTCCTGCCAGGGAACTTGCTCGCTCCGCGCAAACACCCAACTCTGCGCTTCTGCGGAGCCAAACCTCCGGCAGCGGATCTGACTCCCTCCTGCTGCCACAGGGCCCCTCCTGAAGTGGATCACCTAAGGAGAAGCAAGCTAAGCCTGCCCCTCCTGCCCCTGTGCACATTGCCTACCCACCCCAGCTAAGACGCCAGATCCTCAGCACCACAAACCTGGCAGTGTGCAAGTAGCCCAGACAGGCCACCCCACCCCACATTGAATCCCGCCCTAGGAGAGGGGAAGAGAAGGCAGGCACCAGTCTGACTGTGGCCCCAGCGGTGGGCTGGGGGCAGACATCAGGTCTGACTGCAGCTCTGCCCACCAACTCCAGTTATACACCACAGCACAGGGGAAGTGCCCTGCAGGTCCCCACCACGCCAGGGACTATCCAAAATGACCAAGCGGAAGAATTCCCCTCAGAAGAATCTCCAGGAAATAACAACAGCTAATGAGCTGATCAAAAAGGATTTAAATAATATAACAGAAAGTGAATTTAGAATAATAGTCATAAAATTAATCGCTGGGCTTGAAAACAGTATAGCTGACAGCAGAGAATCTCTTGCTACAGAGATCAAGGGACTAAGGAACAGTCACGAGGAGCTGAAAAACGCTTTAAATGAAATGCATAACAAAATGGAAACCACCACAGCTCGGACTGAAGAGGCAGAGGAGAGAATAGGTGAACTAGAAGATAAAGTTATGGAAAAAGAGGAAGCTGAGAAAAAGAGAGATAAAAAAATCCAGGAGTATGAGGGGAAAATTAGAGAACTAAGTGATACACTAAAAAGAAATAATATACGCATAAT
This sequence comes from Herpailurus yagouaroundi, assembly GCF_014898765.1. Lineage (NCBI taxonomy): Eukaryota > Metazoa > Chordata > Mammalia > Carnivora > Felidae > Herpailurus > Herpailurus yagouaroundi. The sequence goes on from NW_024412413.1 coordinate 31,516,339, forward strand.
TGGTATCCCAGAGGAGGAAGAGAGAGGGAAAGGTGCTGAAGGGGTACTTGAAGAAATAATAGCTGAGAACTTCCCTGAAGTGGGGAAGGAAAAAGGCATTGAAATCCAAGAGGCACAGAGAACTCCCTTCAGACGTAACTTGAATCCATCTTCTGCACGACATATCATAGTGAAACTGGCAAAATACAAGGATAAAGAGAAAATTGTGAAAGCAGCAAGGGGTAAACGTGCCCTCACATATAAAGGGAGACCTATAAGACTCGTGACTGATCTCTCTTTTGAAACTTGGCAGGCCAGAAAGAGTTGGCACGAGATTTTCAGTGTGCTAGACAGAAAAAATATGCAGCCGAGAATCCTTTATCCAGCAAGTCTGTCATTTAGAATAGAAGGAGAGATAAAGGTCTTCCCAAATAAACAAAAACTGAAGGAATTGGTCACCACTAATCCAGCCCTACAAGAGATCCTAAGGGGGACCCTGTGAGACAAAGTACCAGAGACATCACTACAAGCATAAAACATACAGACATCACAATGACTCTAAACCCATATCTTTCTATAATAACACTGAATGTAAATGGATTAAATGCGCCAACCAAAAGACATAGGGTATCAGAATGGATAAAAAAACAAGACCCATCTATTTGCTGTCTACAAGAGACTCATTTTAGACCTGAGGACACCTTTAGATGGAGAGTGAGGGGATGGAGAACTATTTATCATGCTACTGGAAGCCAAAAGAAAGCTGGAGTAGCCATACTTATATCAGACAAACTAGACTTTAAATTAAAGGCTGTAACAAGAGATGAAGAAGGACATTATATAATAGTGACAGGGTCTATCCATCAGGAAGAGCTAACAATTATAAATGTCTATGCACCGAATACCGGAGCACCCAAATATATAAAACAATTACTCATAAACACAAGCAACCTTATTGATAAGAATGTGGTAATTGCAGGGGACTTTAACACCCCACTTACAGAAATGGATAGATCATCTAGACACACGGTCAATAAAGAAACAAGGGCCCTGAATGAGACATTGGATCAGATGGACTTGACAGATATATTTAGAACTCTGCATCCCAAAGCAACAGAATATACCTTCTCTCTGAGTGCACATGGAACATTCTCCAAGATAGATCATATACTGGGTCACAAAACAGCCCTTCATAAGTTTACAAGAATTGAAATCATACCATGCATACTTTCAGACCACAATGCTATGAAGCTTGAAATCAACCACAGAAAAAAGTCTGGAAAACCTCCAAAAGCATGGAGGTTAAAGAACACCCTACTAACGAATGAGTGGGTCAACCAGGCAATTCGAGAAGAAATTAAAAAATATATGGAAACAAATGAAAATGAAAATACAACAATCTAAACGCTTTGGGACGCAGCGAAGGCAGTCCTGAGAGGAAAATACATTGCAATCCAGGCCTATCTCAGGAAACAAGAAAAATCCCAAATACAAAATCTAACAGCACACCTAAAGGAAATAGAAGCAGAACAGCAAAGGCAGCCTAAACCCAGCAGAAGAAGAGAAATAATAAAGATCAGAGCAGAAATAAACAATATAGAATCTAAAAAAACTGTAGAGCAGATCAACGAAACCAAGAGTTGGTTTTTTGAAAAAATAAACAAAATTGACAAACCTCTAGCCAGGCTTCTCAAAAAGAAACGGGAGATGACCCAAATAGATAAAATCATGAATGAAAATGGAATTATTACAACCAATCCCTCAGAGATACAAACAATTATCAGGGAATACTATGAACAATTATATGGCAACAAATTGGACAACCTGGAAGAAATGGACAAATTCCTGAACACCCACACTCTTCCAAAACTCAATCAGGAGGAAATAGAAAGCTTGAACAGACCCATCACCAGCGAAGAAATTGAATCGGTTATCAAAAATCTCCCAACAAATAAGAGTCCAGGACCAGATGGCTTCCCAGGGGAGTTCTACCAGACGTTTAAAGCAGAGATAATACCTTTCCTTTCTCAAGCTATTCCAAGAAATAGAAAGGGAAGGAAAACTTCCAGACTCATTCTATGAAGCCAGTATTACTTTGATTCCTAAACCAGACAGAGACCCAGTAAAAAAAGAGAACTGCAGGCCAATATCCCTGATGAATATGGATGCAAAAATTCTCAATAAGATACTAGCAAATCGAATTCAACGGCATATAAAAAGAATTATTCACCATGATCAAGTGGGATTCATTCCTGGGATGCAGGGCTGGTTCAACATTCGCAAATCAATCAACGTGATACATCACATTAACAAAAAAAAAGAGAAAAACCATATGATCCTGTCAATCGATGCAGAAAAGGCCTTTGACAAAATCCAGCACCCTTTCTTAATAAAAACCCTTGAGAAAGTCGGGATAGAAGGAACATACTTACACATCATAAAAGCCATTTATGAAAAGCCCACAGATAACATCATCCTCAACGGGGAAAAACTGAGAGCTTTTTCCCTGAGATCAGGAACACGACACGGATGCCCACTCTCACCGCTGTTGTTTAACATAGTGCTGGAAGTTCTAGCATCAGCAATCAGACAACAACAGGAAATCAAAGGCCTCAAAATTGGCAAAGATGAAGTCAAGCTTTCGCTTTTTGCAGATGACATGATATTATACATGGAAAATCCGACAGACTCCACCAAAAGTCTGCTAGAACTGATACATGAATTCAGCAAAGTTGCAGGATACAAAATCAATGTACAGAAATCAGTTGCATTCTTATACACTAACAATGAAGTAACAGAAAGACAAATAAGGAAACTGATCCCATTCACAATTGCACCAAGAAGCATAAAATACCTAGGAATCAATCTAACCAAAGATGTAAAGGATCTGTATGCTGAAAACTATAGAAAGCTTATGAAGGTAATTGAAGAAGATTTAAAGAAATGGAAAGACATTCCCTGCTCATGGATTGGAAGAATAAATATTGTCAAAATGTCAATACTACCCAAAGCTATCTACACATTCAATGCAATCCCAATCAAAATTGCACCAGCATTCTTCTCGAAACTAGAACAAGCAATCCTAAAATTCATATGGAACCACAAAAGGCCCCGAATAGCCAAAGTAATTTTGAAGAAGAAGACCAAAGCAGGAGGCATCACAATCCCAGACTTTAGCCTCTACTACAAAGCTGTCATCATCAAGACAGCATGGTATTGGCACAAAAACAGACACATAGACCAATGGAATAGAATAGAAACCCCAGAACTAGACCCACAAACGTATGGCCAACTCATCTTTGACAAAGCAGGAAAGAACATCCAATGGAAAAAAGACAGTCTCTTTAACAAATGGTGCTGGGAGAACTGGACAGCAACATGCAGAAGGTTGAAACTAGACCACTTTCTCACACCATTCACAAAAAGAAACTCAAAATGGATAAAGGACCTGAATGTGAGACAGGAAACCATCAAAACCCTAGAGGAGAAAGCAGGAAAAGACCTCTCTGACCTCAGCCGTAGCAATCTCTTACTCGACACATCCCCAAAGGCAAGGGAATTAAAAGCAAAAGTGAATTACTGGGACCTTATGAAGATAAAAAGCTTCTGCACAGCAAAGGAAACAACCAACAAAACTAAAAGGCAACCAATGGAATGGGAAAAGATATTTGCAAATGACATATCGGACAAAGGGCTAGTATCCAAAATCTATAAAGAGCTCACCAAACTCCACACCCGAAAAGCAAATAACCCAGTGAAGAAATGGGCAGAAAACATGAATAGACACTTCTCTAAAGAAGACATCCGGATGGCCAACAGGCATATGAAAAGATGCTCAACGTCGCTCCTTATCAGGGAAATACAAATCAAAACCACACTCAGATATCACCTCACGCCAGTCAGAGTGGCCAAAATGAACAAATCAGGAGACTATAGATGCTGGAGAGGATGTGGAGAAACGGGAACCCTCTTGCACTGTTGGTGGGAATGCAAATTGGTGCAGCCGCTCTGGAAAGCAGTGTGGAGGTTCCTCAGAAAATTAAAAATAGACCTACCCTATGACCCAGCAATAGCACTGCTAGGAATTTATCCAAGGGACACAGGAGTACTGATGCATAGGGGCACTTGTACCCCAATGTTCAAAGCAGCACTCTCAACAGTAGCCAAATTATGGAAAGAGCCTAAATGTCCATCAACTGATGAATGGATAAAGAAATTGTGGTTTATATACACTATGGAATACTACGTGGCAATGAGAAAAAATGAAATATGGCCTTTTGTAGCAACGTGGATGGAACTGGAGAGTGTGATGCTAAGTGAAATAAGCCATACAGAGAAAGACAGATACCATATGGTTTCACTCTTATGTGGATCCTGAGAAACTTAACAGGAACCCATGGGGGAGGGGAAGGAAAAAAAAAAAAAAAGAGGTTAGAGTGGGAGAGAGCCAAAGCATAAGAGACTGTTGAGAACTGAGAGCAAACTGAGGGTTGATGGGGGGTGGGAGGGAGGAGAGGGTGGGTGATGGGTATTGTGGAGGGCACCTTTTGGGATGAGCACTGGGTGTTGTATGGAAACCAATTTGACAATAAATTTCATATATAAATAAAAAAAAAAAAAGACTTTAGAATAATGTGAAAAGGGCTAGTCTGCACTGATATTTTCCTACACTCATATTAACACTGAAGCAGTGAAGACTGAATTATTTATGTTTTCCACTCTGGCTGCTTTCAGTGTTAATATGAGTGTAGGAAAATATCAGTGCAGACTAGCCCTTTTCACATTATTATAAAGTCTTTTTTTTTTTTTA
>NW_024412413.1:31521227-31533561 GCF_014898765.1 Herpailurus yagouaroundi
AAGGGTTGATGGGGGGTGGGAGGGAGGAGAGGGTGGGTGATGGGTATTGAGGAGGGCACCTTTTGGGATGAGCACTGGGTGTTGTATGGAAACCAATCTGACAATAAATTTCATATATAAAAAAAAAAAAAAAAAACCCAGAAATGGACCCACTACTATATGGTCAACTAATCTTCAACAAAGCAGGGAAGAATATCCAATGGAAAAGAGTCTCTTCAAAAAATCGTGTTGGGAAAACTGGACAGCAACATACAGAAAAATGAAACTGGACCACTTTCTTACTCCATACGCAAAAATAAATTCAAAATGGATGATAGACCTAAATGTGAGACAGGAAACCATCAAAATCCTAGAGGAGAACACAGGCAGTAACCTCTTTGACCTCAGCTGTAACAACTTCTGTCTAGACATGTTGCCAGAGGCAAGGGAAACAAAGAAAAAATGAACTATTTGGACTTCAAGTTAAAAACCTTTTGTACAACAAAGGAAACAATAAAAAAAACTAAAACTCAGCCTATGGAATTTGAGAAGATATTTAAAATGACATATCTGATAAAGGGTTAGTATCCAAAATCTAGAAAGAACTTAATCAAAGTCAACATCCCCCCCAAAATAATGCAGTTAATAAATGGGCAGAAAACATAGAAATTTCTCAAAAAAAGACATACAAATGGCTAACAGACACATGAAAAGATGCTCAACATCACTCAACCTTAGGGAAATAGAAATCAAAACCACAATGAGATACCACCTTACACCTGTCAGAATGGCTAAAATTAACAACACAGGAAATAACAGATGTTGGCAGGAATACAGAGAAAGGGAACACTCTTATACTGCCTAGGGGAATGCCAACTGGTTCAGCCACTCTGGAAAACAGTATGGAGATTCCTCAAAATGTTAAAAATAGAACTACCCTATGGCCCAGCAATTGCACTACTGGGTATTTACCTGAAGGATTAAAAAAATACAGATTCAAAGGGGTACATGCACCCTGATGCTTATAGCAGCATTATCAACAATGGCCAAATTATGGAAAGAGCCCAAATGTCCATTGACTTATGAATGAATACATACATATACATATATACATATATATACATACATACACACAATTGAATATTACTCAGCCATCAAAAAGAATGAAATCTTGTCATTTGTAATGGCATGTTGGACCTAGAGTATATTATGCTAAGCAAAATCAGAGAAAGACAAATAACATATGATTTCACCCATGTGGAATTTAAGAAACAAAACAGATGAACATAGCAGAAGGTAAAAAACAAAGAGAAAGGGAAACAAACCAAAAGAGTCTCTTAGTGATACAGAAAACGCTGAGGGTTAGTGGAAGGAGGCAAGCAGACGATGGGATAAATGGGTGATAGGCATTAAGGAGGGCACTTGTTGTGATGAGCCCTGGGTGTTACATGCAAGTGTTGAATCACTAAATTCTACACCGGAAACCAATTTTACTATATGTTAAATAACTAGAATACAAATAAGAACTTAGAAAAAAAAACTTTAAAAAAGGAAAAAAATATTATGTTATTGTAATAGTCTATGATAGGTTCAGGTGAGGCAAAGAGAAAGAAACTTAATTGGAGAGCTATTTTTCACATAATATCAATAAAACTTTAACATCAATTAGTTTGATGATGGTTGATAATTCAGAGGAAAAAAGACAAAGATTACTCTGAAATCTAAAATTTGGAGGAAGTGCACATATAATGGTTTTCAACAGATAAAAAGAGGACCCAGTATTAGAGTGAGTATATTGGAGAAGAAGGTTATGACTAAATCCTACAAGGGATTGAATCAGAACCCAGTGGGAGAATTGGGAAATGTAGAACAAATTATTTCTCAGAGAAAGGAAGAATAGTGGATTTCTGTTGTGTTTTAATGGTTTAGCATTCACTCTTCCCTTCCTCATAGCATCCCAATTCCCTTTGGGGAAAGTATTGCTTCTCCACTGGTTACAGTCAGATGGATGTGTAATTCAAGGTCCTACTTCCACTTAGCCAAGAAACAACTTCTGTAATCCAAGCCAAGCCACTTGGATGTTCTCTTCCCAGGAGTTTAATAGTTGGCAGAGTAACAAGAGACTAGAAACATCTGGATTCATCCCAGAGCCTGGAACACCAGGCTATTTTTGCCATTCTTCCCTCCAGGGCTTCCTTGGTTCTCACAAATTTACAAATCCACATTTCTAAGCTTCCTTTTGACACTATGTTCTGGCATATGATATGACAATATCCTTCTGGTAATTTTCTATTTTTCCTTAGGAGACTCCATTTGTGTCACCCTAGTCGAACAACTTTAGCTGATACAGAAGGGAGAGAAAGATGATAAAAGAATACTATGTTAGAAAGAATAGATAGTGAAATTGAAGATGTTCTTATAAGACATACAAATTCTAGGTTCCATAGAACTATGTTAATTTTTTTTTATTTGAGAGAGAGAGAGAGAGAGTATGAAGGGGAAGATGGGCAGAAGGGGTAGGGCATAGAGAATCCCAAGCAAGCTCCACACTCAGGGCAGAGCCTTGGGATTGTGACCTGAGCCGAAATCAAGAGTCAGATGCTTAACCAACTGAGTCACCCAGGTACCCCGGTAGGTTACTATTATTATTATTATTATTATTATTATTATTATTATTATTATTTTAATCAGGGGCTTGAAAAGAACTATAAGGGTTTTCTTTTTTCTTCTTTTTCTTCCTTCCTTCCTTCCTTATTGGAATAGTTATTAAAATGAATGTGTAAGGAATTGACTAAGAATGACTCAAAGAATTGCTTATCTCATTGAAGCTGAAAAATGAAAAATTCTAATGGAGGCTAACCAACATAATTATGCAATTTTCTTTAACATTATTTAAAAATCTTGGAATAGAATTAGACAATGTGAATTTGTAGGGTCATCAATATTTTGGCATTGATGTATAAACTCCACAAACAAGTTAAGAGAGTAAAAGAATGAAGAGGGTTGATGATTATATACTTGACATGATGAACCTTGGGATTCTGCCTGTATAGGGAGGTACCTAGATCATATACATGGAGATGTGTGGAATCACTAACAGCTTTGCCTATTCAAGATTGAACAATTTCATGGAAGATATTTATCCAGATGCCTATAGAGAGTACAGACCAAGGGAAAATCCAGTCTTTGATCCAAGAGGAAAATATGATTATAACCCTAAATGCAGCGCTGAACCACAATCCCAGAGAGTAATAAAATGCTATAAATGTGAAAAATAGTGATAAATTCAGAAATCTTGGGGCATTAGAGCAGAATGAGATATGGTGTGATCCAACAAACTTGGAGGATGTTTAGAATATCAAGAAACAGGGGCATACCTTCTTGTTGAAAAGCAATAAGCAGGGAATGAAGCTTAGATTAATAAACTGAAAGTTAAAAAAATTGAGAATAGGGAAGATCACAACAAAAGCAAAAATCAAACTTACTGAAATTGAGGAAGTAAAAGAGGCAGAGTGCTCATTCAGAGAGAGAAATCTCAGGGTTTAAAATATTAGAGCTGTAGACAGACATGTGAATTGTTAGAAGTGAAGATTATTAATGTAAAGGTCAAGGAAATGGAACTGGGATATTAAATGAACTATAACCATAAAAATCAATTATGGTTGTTGGAAAATTATTAGAAGAAAGGGTGAATAAAGTGTCAACATCTGCATTAAAAAAGGGAAAAAAAGTTACTAATAGATTAGTCAGTGATGAAGGGACAGATTGAGAGATAATAACCAAGAGAAAAATGAAACTGAATAGCATATAGACTATTAGCACAAAAGGATTGTACGAAGAATTGTAAGAAGAATCCTGATTTTGTAGTAACTGTATCTGTCCTCTGTTTTTCATTCCCTTTACTGGATCTTCAGGTCAACCCTATCTACCTGAAATGAAATAATGTGCCTGCTCATATGAGACTCACAACATCATGGAGAGAAATAAACCTCCATATAGACAGGTCCCTTCCACAGGGCTAGTTTCATCATCAAACCTTCTCCCCCAAAGGCTTAGGAGACAATGGGGAGGACACTGAGTTCTCTGGCCTGAGAGATGGCCACAGACAAAGGTAATACAGACCTCATGATAGGCGCAGCAAAGGTGCTGGACACAGCAGCTATATGAAAGGACAAGAGACTTGGGTGAGATGCCTGGGTTAAGGGTAATTGCATTTTGAAGGCAAAATTTGGATGTTTCATGGGGAAGAGGTGATTTGTAAAAATAAATTTTTAAGATGATTCACAGTAATAAAGAACATGGATTTTAGAATCAGAAAAAAACTCAATTAAAATGTTGGCTCTGCCACTTAACAATTATGTGACCTTGATCAAGTTCCTTCCCTCCTGAGCCTGTCTCATCATCTTTAAAACAGCTAATAATACTCCTTCATTACGTAAATTAATCTATATATAAAATAAGGCCAACAATTCCTCCATAATTAGTTATGTCCAGGATGTGAGCAAGTGTTGAGCACATAAGTTCTCGTTAAATGATAGCTGAAAACCAAAATTTAACCAAGTGGCTCTAAGTAGCTTTGAGTTTCCAATTCTTACTGCTTTTCTATCTTCACGTCATATTTTCCAAAATATCTTCTAATTTACTTTGTCTGCATTTTTTTTAACCTGGCCCATTCAACCCATGGTCATATCTTTAGTCGTTTTATTTCTTGTTGTTAAATCTGTGTCATAGTATATATTGCATAGTATACTCTAGTCATAGATTTTGCCATGCCAATGTAAATTCAGTGGATATTATGAATTGAGTAAAACCCTCACATAGCAAACTATATAAAAGCATTCTTTTGCTCTCAACTTTCCAATGACTTCCTATTATACTAAGTATGACAATGGAAGTTCTTACCATGTACTACAATTTTATCATCAAAAAGTCAGGACCCTTCAAATGGTTCTGATGGACTCTAATGTAATTTCCTCCAGTCAATTCTACCCCACCCCACCCCATCTCTGCCTTAGCTCACTCTGTTTCAGTCCCTTATTTTTTCTAGAGCAATAAAAGTACATTCTCCTGTGAGACTATTCGATCTTGCTCTTCCCTTCTCCTGGAATGCTCTTTCGCAGATACTTTGATGGCCAACTCTGACCCAACTATCTAAAAGGGAATACCTGCTTCCTTATCCATTCCCTTCCCTGCTTTTTTCTCCTCATGACACTTATCACTACCAGACATCACAGGTTTATTTATGTATCTATCTTCTCCACCAGAAGGTAAGCACCATGAGGGTAGAGAACTTGTATATTTTTATTAATCAAATATTCCCTAGTGCCTAGAACACCATTATGCATATAGTAGACACTCATTAAACATTAGTTCTAATTTATTATTATTTTCTTAATGGGCTTATGTAGATCATGTCAATTTCCAAAAGCAAACTAGCCTCCTAGAACTAATAAGCTATTATAACAAAATTACAGGATAAAACACATCTTAGTCTGTTGCAGCTGCTATAACAAAATACCACAGACTAGATAGCTCATATACAACAGAGATTTATTTCTCATAGTTCTAGAGGCTGGGAAGTCCAAGATCAAAGCACCAACAGATTCAGTGGCTGGTGAGGGTCCACTTCCTGGCTGGTAGATGGCCATCTTCTCCTTCTGTCGTTAGAAGGTACAAGGAAGGTCTCTGTGGTCTCTCTTATAAGAATACTAATCCCTTTCATTATGGCTCCATTATCATGATCTAAGCACCTCCAAAGGCCCTGCCTCCTAATTCCAATCACTGTGGAAGTTAGATCTTTACATATGAATTTTGAGGAGACACAAATGTTCAATCTTTGGCACCAGGCTGATATACAAAAATTAATCACTTTTCTATACACTAGCAATGAGCAGGTAGAGTTTGACAGTAAAAACACAATAACATTTATATTAGCCACCCCTAAATTACTTAGGTATAAATCTAACAATGCATGTGTAAAATGCATGTAAAACTCTGATGAAAGAAATAAAAAAACTAAATAAGGAGAGGTATTCCATGTTCATATATAGGAAGACTCAATATTGTTATCAAGATGTCGGTTCTTGATTTGACTTGACTCAATGCAATCCAATAAAATCCCCACAAGTTATTTTGTAGATATGGACAAACTGATTCAAAGTTTATATGGAAAGGCACAAGGCCCAGAATAACCAATTCAATATTGAAGGAGAAGAACAAAATGGGAAGACTGGCAGTACCTGACTTCAGAATTCACTACAGTTACTGTAATAAAGACAATGTGATACTGGTAAAAAAAAAAAAAAAAAATAGACAAATCAGATCAGTGAAACAGAATGGAGAGCCCAGAAATAGACCCACGTAAATATAGCTAACTGATCTTTGACAAAGGAGCAAAGGCAGTTCAATGGATTAAAGATTGTTTTTCTAACAAATGTTGCCAGGGGTGCCTGGGTGGCGCAGTCGGTTAAGCGTCCGACTTCAACCAGGTCACGATCTCGCGGTCCGTGAGTTCGAGCCCCGCATCAGGCTCTGGGCTGATGGCTCAGAGCCTGGAGCCTGTTTCCGATTCTGTGTCTCCCTCTCTCTCTGCTCCTCCCCCGTTCATGCTCTGTCTCTCTCTGTCCCAAAAATAAATAAACGTTGAAAAAAAAATTAAAAAAAAAATGTTGCCAGAATAACTCATCATCCACATGCAAAAATGAATCAAGACGTGAGTCTTAAACCCTTCACAAAAATTAACTCAAAATGGACCACAGACCTAAATGTAAAGCACAAAAATTATAAGGCTTCTGAAAAATAACATAGGAAAAAACCTAAATGATCTTGGGTATAGTGATGATTTTTTAAAATACAACACCAAAGGTATGATCCATGAAAGCAATAATTAGTAAGCTAGATGTCATTAAAATTAAAAATGTCCAGGGGTGCTTGGGTGGCTCAGTCGGTTAAGTGTCTGACTTCGGCTCAGGTGATGATTTCATGGTTCCTGAGTTTGAGACCCACATCAGGCTCTCTGCTTCAGATCCTCTGTCTCCCTCTCTCCTGCCCCTCACCCCTCGCATGTGCTTGCACGCACCCACGTGCGCTCTCTCTCTCTCTCTCTCTCTCTCTCTCTCTGCTTCTCTCAAAAATAAAGATTAAAAAGAAATTTTTAAAAAATTAAAAACTTCCAATGGTGCCTGCGTGGCTTAGTCAGTTAAGCATCCGGCTCTTGTTTTAAGCTCAGGTTATGATCTCACAGTTCTGAGTTCGAGCCCCACGTCAGGCTCTGCACTGCCAGCATGAAGCCTGCTTGGGATTCTCTCTCTCCCTCTCTCACGGCCCCTCCCTCCCTCCCTCTCTCTTAAAATAAACAAATAAACATTTTTTAAAAAATAAAAACTTCTGCTCTGTGAAATGCAATGTCAAGAGAATGAGAAGACAAGCCACAGAGGGCAAATATTTGCAAAAGACACATCTGAGAAAGAGTTACTATCCAAAAAGGGCCCAAGACATGAACAGACACCTTACCAAAGAAGATATAAAGATGGTAAATAAGCATATGAAAAGATGTTCCAATCATATGTCATCAGAGGACTACAAATTAAGACAACAATGAGATACTACCATATACCTATTAGAATGGCTAAAATCCAGAACACTGACAACACCAAATACTGGTGAGAATGTAGCTCAGTAGGAACTCTCATTCATCATTGGTGGGAATGCAAAATGGAACAGCCACTTTGGAAGACAGCATGATGGTTTCTTATAACAAACATATTTTACCAAGTAATCCGTCAATCGTGCCCCTTGGTATCTACCCAAAGGAAAACTTATGTCCACACAAAAATTGGCACACAGATGTTTTATAACAGCTTATTCATAATTGACAAATCAACCAAGCATGTCCCTAAGTAGGTGAATGGATAAACTGGGGTATATTTAGACAATGGAATATTATTCAACACTTGAAAGAAAAAAAAAAGAGCTATCAAGTCAGTAAAAGACATGGAGAAAAATGCATATTGCTAAGTGAAGGAATTCACTCTAAAAAACTCTATATTGTGTGATTTGAAATAAGGTATTAAAGAAAAAATTTGGAGACAATAGAAAGATGAGTGTTTGTCATCACTTTTAGGGGAGAGGGAGAGATGAATAGGCAGAGCACAGGGGAATTTTAGGGCAGTGACACTACTTTGTTTATACTATAGCAGTGGATATATGTTATTACAAATTTATCTAAACCCATGGAATGTAAAACACCAAGATTGAACCCCAATGTAAACTACACACTTTGGGTGATAATGTTGTTTCAATGTGGGTTCATGACTTGTAACAAATATACCATGTTAGTGGGTGAGGTTGATGAGGGGTATTGCATACATCGGGGTAGGAATATATAAGAAATCTCCATACCTTCTGCTCAATATTGATATTAACCTTAAATTGCTCTAAAAATAAGGCCAATTAAAAAACAAACAAAAAGGCAGACTAAAATATTCAGGAAGTAATTTTCCTGATTTAATAAAAAATTGGATCTTAGAGATCAGAATGACTTTCTTATCTATAACCTTATACTATCAACTTAAAGAGTTGTTGCTTAAGTAAATTAAAATTTACTAGATATATTGAAAATAGCTGTACCCTTTCTAAGTATAAATGACCTATTTCCAAATGTACACAGTTTTGATACATGACTTGGATATTTCTAATCTTTAGGATTGTAAAATTCTTGGCATACCAATACTCCTCAGAGACCTTGTGCTCACATACAACAGTTTTCCTCTGTAAAGTTTTAGAAATAATCTGAGTTATTTGATGGGGTAGATATCATAGACTTTGGAAAATAAACTTGTTTCACTTCTTGAAAACTAGTTAACAAAGCATTACCGCTGCAAGGAAAAACTGGACTCAACTGTTCTCAACATTACCACTAGCTAACACTTATTTAGCAATTATTTTGTGCCAAGCAGTATGCAGAACATTTTATGTAAGTTTTTTTTAAATACCCTAACAATTTAGGAGATAGTTACTATTATCATCTCCATTTTACAGATGAGGAATAGAGAAGTTCTTATTTAAACTAATGTAACTAGTAGGTGAACGTACTGGGTTGAACAGTGTTGCTCCAAAATTCATGTCCACTCCGAATCTTAGGATATGACCTTATTTTCAAATAGAGTCTTTGCAGTTGCAATTTTAGAGTGGGACCTGAATCCAGTGACTAGTGTCCTAGATGAAGGCCATATGACGACACAGAGACACAAAGGGAATAAAGCCATGTGACAGTAGAGGAAGACATTGGAATGAGGCATCTACAAGCCAAGAGAGATCAAAGATTTTTAGAGCACAGAAACTAGAAGAGGCTCAGAACTTCCAGAAGGAAGTAACTTTGCTGATACTCTGGTTTCAGATTTCTGGCCTCCAGACTGAAAGAATAAATTTATCTTGTTTTAAGTCTCCCAGTTTGTGGTAATTTGTTACAGAAGCCCTAGGAAAGTACTACAGTAAAGGACTATCTTAAATCCAGGTCTGTCTGACTTTAAAGGCTAAGCTTTTAGTCATTTTATTGCATTAATCTCAGAAGGTTTTGTACCAGTGTCTATTACAACACTAATCACTCTTTATGGCAATTATCTATAACTAAGAGGAAAGACTATGTCTTATTCGTCTTTTAATTCTCAGGCCTAGCATGATGCCTAACATATAGTACATATTGTAGGTGGTGGAAAAAATGAATATTTATTTCTATAAACAAGCAAATCCTTCCTTTGTGGTGCTCTCATTCCTAACACATAGCGGGGACATGCTTTGGTTAATATCACAACAATGAAGAAAATTGCAAGGAAATTAAGTTGGTAAATATACTTCTATACTTTATGAGCTTATTGTTACATTACTTCTTCATTCTTGAAGTCATGTTCTGCCTATTAATGATCTTATATTTGGGTTTTTACTTCACTCTTGAGCTCATGCCTTGTTACAGGCAGAGTTTAAAGCAATTACTCCATAACAATGAAATAAAATAAACCACCATAAAATAATTGCATATGAAAGTGGGACACAGCACAGAGGAAAGGAAAAGTTAACATGAAGGTAGGAGTGAGATTTGAATAAAAAATTTGCATAGAGTAGATTTTCTAGCTTGTTATTGATGGTCCACAAATTTGATGCTAAGGATTGTAACAGGAATCTCAGAATGCGAAGATATACTCAGAATATCCTCAATTTAAAACATACCATTTGCTCAGAAGGCTCTTAAAATGTTATTCCTGGCTAGAGACAAAGAAAGATATTTCTCCCATGTCTCTACATAAAGAAGGAAATCTCGTGCATTGGATCTTAAGTTATACTGTCTTGTTGGAGAATAGGATGCTGTACTGTTGTCTTAAGAACACAAATTTCAGAGTCATACAAAGCTAGGTTCAAATCTGGGCTCTACCACTTACCAACTTGGAGAATTTCCTTGAATTGGTTCTATTTTTGTTCCATTGGAGATAATAAAAGTTACTTCATGCAATTTTTATGAGGCTTAAAAGAAGAAAGATCTGTAAAACATTGGCAGGCAGGAGACGCACCTCATTAGTTCTCTTCTCCTAATAAATGATCACCTCTTCCCATAGATCTCTAAGCAATCATTTACTGACTAATTGCTTATTACCTTTTCTTCTTCCAGATCTAAATTCACCCTTGTTTTTAGCAACCCACAAGCTATTGAGTTATATTTTCAGTCATACACACTAGTTTATATTTAGCAGTGTGGCATGTATACACATTTAACTATGTATATTTTATTAAGAAGAATTTACAAAGAAAAAAGACTAAAAAATAGTGATTCTGTACACTATTCTCTTCAATAAACACAGGCCTCAGATTGAATTTGATATGGGAGATTGGATGCTGGCATTTAATCCTCAAAATCTGCCTTGATTTCTGTCTTACTGTGCATGTGCTTCACAACAATGAGCATGATGTGAGTTTGTAAAGATAGCAGTTGTTAACAACCATGGCCCATAAACCAAAGACAACTACTTCATCCAACGCTAATCTGAGAAATCAAAAATTCATTCTAGTTTTGGAGGCAAAACTAGTTGCATTGGACTATGGTGATACAGCTGATTCCTAGTGCACTGTGAACCACAATTTTGATTCTTTGTGATCATGGGTACAATCCTGAGGCAGATTTGAAAACCTAGTTTGTACGGAAGATAGAACTTCGTCTTATACCCTATTGTGCCAGATAGAAAATAGGTGTTCAATAAATACATGGAGGTGGGAGAGGGAGGGAGGGAAGAGACAAGTTTAGAATTTTAACAGACTTGCTGGTTGCATAAAACCAAACATTCATATCTATGTTCTTTCTCTCTCTGTTTATGATGTAAAAATCCTTCAGCTCTGGTCCTCTCTTCCTAGCTAGGAGGTTGGACTATCCAGGAAATTTCTCTAATTTTCTGTCTCTTCTCAACAAAAATCAAGACAACTCACTACATATTACTTTTTCCAGATTATTGGGCTTTCTCAGCCTCATAGGGATACAGATAAAAGAACACTAGATTGGGGTAAAGAGGTCTGAGATCTAGTTCCACATCCCCTAACAATTGAGGAACCTCTGGCAACATGCCTAACCTTCTCCCTCTGGGTCTAGTCCTTTCATAACTGCAAAGAGGAGGACTAGATGATCTTTATAAGATCATATTCATAGTTTTTGGATTTGTATTCTACTTATTTTAGGTCTTTCCCAGATCATGAAGACAGAAACACAATCCCCTGTGTTCCTTAAGGATTTTATATTGAGGGAAGCCTGGATGGCTCAGTAGATTAGGTGTCCAACTTCAGCTCAGGTCCTGATCTCATGGTTTGAGGGTTCCAGCCCTGCATCAGTCTCTGTGCTGACAGCTCAGAGCCTGGAGACTGCTTGCTTTGGATTTTGTGTCTCCCTCTCTCCCTCTGCTCCTCCCCTGCTGACACATACTCTCTCTCTCAATAATAAATACATAAAACAATAAAAAATTAAAAAAAGGATTTTATATTGAATTTCATCTGACTCATGCAGTGGAAAACTCTGCTTTCCAAGATTGAGAGTGTTTAATAACAATCTGGGACTAACAATAGATTTTACTGCATCTTCAATAAAAAAAAAGGGATTTTATGTGCTCCTACTTTATATTCATATCCAAAAAATATGCTGATATATAAAAAACCTGTATTTCATAATCACTTAAATGGTAAGCAAGTCAGAATTATATTTTACTAGTATATCTTAGGTTGGTATTTTCAGAAGGACCTGGTGATAGGGGCGCCTGGGTGGTGCAGTTGGTTAAGCATCCGACTTCAGCCAGGTCACGATCTCGCGGTCCGTGAGTTCGAGCCC
>NW_024412413.1:31533571-31577771 GCF_014898765.1 Herpailurus yagouaroundi
CTAGCAACATGCATGTATGCACACACCTACATTAAAACCTAAGTATTTCTTAATCTACCTATGTTAAAAACCATGCGTTCACATTAATATATCAAATTCCAAGCCAACAAGACAGAGCTCCTTCTAGTTTATTTTTTTCCCCATACTTGGAATTCCCCTCTACAAAGGTGAGAAATGTGGCTCCTATTATCTTCGTGCATTTACTTATTTGTTCAGTGCCTCAGTAAGTAATATCTCCCATTGCTCCTCTACCCTCTTCCCCACATGGATACATTCTTTACCCCTTTTGAGCTCTGATTCATTATACCAGACCCCGTCCCTGTATGGACACCCTGCTCACCTACCTGGGTTCTGACACCCCTCTCATTAGGGAAGCTTCCTCACCTTGTTGGGCTGCAGTACTTTCCTGTAAGGATATTCCCTCATCCTACTTAGGTCCTGAAACCAGATCTGTCTGCTCCTGACACCTGCATGGACACTCTATAATGTCAGCTGGTTCCAATATCCCCATGCCAGGCTGCCTGTACAAGTAGACACCTTTTTTTTTTTTAATTTTTACCTCACCCAAATTCTGATGCACCTAAATTGAGTTGTTCTGCCATGTGAATGCCTTCCTCATCCCACCTAGGCTCTGACCACTTATACCATGTCTGACACTCCCACCTAGCCTCTGGCATTAAATGCCTGAACACTCCCCACATGGACACCTTCTCAAATTGTTCATGCTCTGATACCCTATTCTGGGATGCCCTCCTGTGTGATGTAATCTCTCCTGCTTGGGCTCTGGCCCTTTGCACCAGGCTCTCTCTCCATGAGGAAATCCTCCCCATTTTCTTGTACTCTGATACTGAGCCATTGTAGCTCCCCTCACTCTGGCATAAACAATTAACATCTATCTTGATCAACCCCACTTAATGGCTTTAGGACTGAATGTTTCAGGAAGAGAATGAAAGAGAAGGAGAAGATGAAGGAGGAGAGATTATTTCTCCAATAAAGATAAAAATCTAGCTAGAAATTCAACTTGTAATATTGAGATATGCTTAATAAACTGAGGTTGCCATTTTAATCCTGATCTGGGAAGTGAGGAGAGTTTGGGGGTCTACATTGTTTTCCTTACAATGATGGCAGCACTGTTTTATTTTTTTTAGTTCTCAACATATTTATAACATCTTTAATTTATATTTTAATAGAGTATAATAAGAGAGAACTGTCTTATAAAGCTATTGCTTCTGACTATCACATAGGGTTGCTATTTTAGACAACTCCAGCATTTTCACCTTTCCATTGCCATGGTGTGCACCTGATGATTGGGGTCCCTGCTCAGTTTTCAATGGTGCATCACGTTGAACTTTGAGTGTATTGCCCTTCTTAGTTCACTTTTTCCATAGTCAGCTATTATTGATCAAACTATAACCACTGGGACAAGGTAGTTGAGATCAAAGAAACTTCTAGTATTAGCTGTACACTGTGCCAGTCTGAATTTAGGAAAACCTGTTGGGGTGGACAAAGGCAATCATAAGTTAGGCCCGATTATGACTTGTGGCCAAACAAAAGACTGTTTTTTTTGACTCCAGAAAATTAAAAGACTCCAGAAAATTAAAAAAAAATAAAAGCAGTAGCAATGAGCAAACATACCCACATGCACACACACACTCTAAACTTCAAGAAAGGGTGATCTTAGGCTGCTGATCCAGACTCAACACAGAGACCTGTACATTCCTAGCCAAATAAACAAAAGTTAATGAAAGCTAGAGGGTCTTCTCTAAATCACTGTTTTTCAATTAAAAAAAATATTTTTATATAAATGTAAGAATCTCGATTGCTCTCCAGTCTGTATTCCATATTTTAAATTTTATAATCATTTTTCCTTTCCCAAAATATGATATTAACCTATGTGCTGAACATAATTTTTCAACCTTGTAAGTCTCCTAGAGATTCAGAGGATTCTAACTCCACCTTATGTTCTCCCCCAACTCTTGGTATTATTTCTCCTTCTGCTGAAAATCAATGTGCTGGTTATCAGATGGAAAATAGGATTACTTCTGTACGTCAGCAGCCATAGCTACGTATTAATTGAAAGTTAATGAGTGTGACCATTTAAGAAAAACTAAGAATTCATGATGCAAATTTCTCAGATACAAATGAATTCCCTAAGAAGAGCAAGTATATATAATTTTAAGTTAATGATGCTTTCTCAGATCAGCACGTGTAATAATTGCATGATTCCTAGTTCTACATGGCGTGTTGCCAAAAGGTACTTAGCCCTCATTTAATCCCTTATCCCCTCCACAGGTTTGTTTTTTTTTTAACAATTCCTAATTTACTCCTATTCTTACCCCTCATCATAGCTATTCTAAATCTTACTCTTTATATTACACCACTGCCTACTTTGCTCTCCAGGGATGACATAATCATTTACTTCTTCATGGAAATGAAGGCTGTCAGGGCATTAACACTGTGGTAGGTAGAATAATGGCGTCCTAAAGATGTCCATACTCTTATTCTTGCAACCTATGTTACCTTAGACAGCAAAAGGGACTTTGCACATACAATTAAGAATATGGACCTTGAGATGAAGAGATTATTCTGGATTATCTAGATGGGCCCAATGTAATTACTACAGTCCTTAAAAGCAGAGAACCTTTCTAGCTGCAGACAGAGAGGTGTGGTGATAGAAGCACAGGAGATATTTGAGTCATGAGAAAGACTTGCCCTAATATTTCTGGCTTTGAAGATGGAGAAAGATGGCCACCAGCCAAGCAATGAGGCATTCTTTAGAAACTGAGAATGGCCTTCAGCAAACAGCCAGTAAGAAAACAAATATTTAATTCCTAAAAGCAAGAAACTGAATTCCATCCTAGAGCCTCCAGTGAGGAACACACCTCTGCCAACACCTTGCTTTCAGATTTGTGAAACTGGAGCAGAGGAATCAGATGAGCCATCAGACTTCTAACCTACTGTGAGATCATAAATTTATATTGCTTCTGTCACTAAATTTGTTATGGCAGCAGCGGGACACAAACACCAATATACTCTTTGATATGTTTTGGTCTCATGCTTGACTGTTTTCAGATCATAAACATTGCAATGTTCTAGAGGCTGGTTTTTAAAATATAACTATAGAGTTTCAGCTCTCTTCCTTCTAAATTTCTAACTAGTTTATTGAGTTACACTCAGAAGGGCTCAAGTGGAAGGCAACTTTAGTGTTTCTCTATATCCTCCATTAAACTTACTCTCTTAGCTCATTCTTTCTTATCCTTGATAAAATCCCCAGAGAATGCCAGAGCTTTCAGGAGCCTATCGGGTGTGAAAACATAATCTCATTTTTTAATATAATTACAAGTGCAGTTCAGCCCATAATTAAAACGTAAATTCCTTGTTCTTATCTGCTTTAGGTCTTTGTCCCTTCCTCAACTTACTCCAGCCTGCACAGTGGAGTTGTCACCGTCTTCATCTCTTCACTTTGCTCTTCTATTCATTTCTCTTAGCCATGGGCCTCCAATGTTGGAGCAGGGGGAAGGAGGAGATATAAGCGGATGGACAAGTTCTTACTGGACTTGTTTGACTATAATCAAGTGTTGGTGTCTTCTGGACATGTCAGATGACAATCTGCTTCTTTAGTGAAATGCTTCTGTGGGTCTCTTGGAGACTATCTTGCTGGGATATCCAGTTGCTGGTCCCTGGCACTAGTGATATTTCCTCTAACCAGCTAGATAAGATACGCCAGTGGAAAGGAAACACAAGCCTATTTCCTGAGTGAGGCTTCCAGGGAAAGTTCTGCTGCCTAAGGTTGACTATGTAGGCAAATTCTTGTATAACTTTAAATTGTTTTAAAACCTAACAGATTAAAGGGGTGCCTGGATGGCTCAGTCGGTTAAGCGTCAGACTTCAGCTCAGGTCATGATCTCGCCCTCTGTGAGCTCAGCCCGGCATCGGGTACTGTGCTGACAGCTCAGAGCCTGGAGCCTGTTTTAGATTCCGTGTCTCCCTCTCTTTCTGCCCCTCCCCCGTTCACGTTCTGTCTCTGAAAAATGAATAAACCTTAAAAAAATTAAAATCTAACGGATTAGAGAAATATTTGATACAATCACTCTTCCAAATACATGGAATTTGCTACTATTCACTTAAGAACTTTTCTTTTTCGGTATAAATGTCATACAGATTCAGGAGGTTTAAATTTTCAGTTCTTTATTCAGATTAATGATTTATTGAACCAGTGAACTGCTCGCAAAAATGAATAATTCATGTCTAATGCACATGTAGAATCTCATCAGATTGAGAAAACAAAAGGGATTTTTTCTTTCTTTTTGAAATTTATTTATTGTTTAATTTACATTCAAGTTAGTTAGCATATGGTGCAACACTGATTTCAGGAGTAGATTCCTTAATGCCCTTTACCAGTTTAGCCCATTCCCCATCTCACAACTCCTCCAGCATCCCTCTTTGTTCTCTGTATTTCAGAGTCTTCTATGTTTTGTCCCCCTCCCTGTTTTTATATTATTTTTGCTTCCCTTCCCTTATGTTCATCTGTCAACAGGGATTTTCTGATTGAAAGGCTAAGATCAAAATTAATAACAAATAATGCTATATATCTTTTCTACATATGTAATATGAAGTTTCATACACAAGGGATTACTTAAACATTTGCTTAAACCAATTATTCTTTATTAAATGGTTAAAAGGCACAGAGTTGGCAGGTATGAAGTAAGACTAGAGGTTGCCTATTACCCAGGAATACCTAGTTCAAAGGCTATATATCTTGAAGCAAAATTTTGATTCTCACAGGAGCACCTCAGTATATGGACAAACTTTGATGTTAACAAAAATTGCTGAAGCTAAGTCCTATATACTAGATTCAGCTTTCCCATACTATAAAATTGGAGCTTATTCTTCCAGGTAACAAAAATCTGTCTAAATTATACCTATTAATAATACCTTTTAAAATATCCAGCCAGACCTAAAAGAAATTGCTGGTCCCAAAGATATGATTCCATGTGAGATACGGAATCTAAGATAAAATACATATATTCAAAATCAGGCACTTTCAGGTGAGATAGGATTGGCAAAGCAGCACAGAATACTTTGGTGGTAGCACATTTAAATCCTTTTTATTTTGTCCAAATTTCTGATTTGTCTTTTCTCCCTTTTCTTTAAATATCCTGTAGTGTAACCATCCTACTTGGTCTTTCTTTCCTACTCTTTCAACATTTCATGATTTTATCTTCCCCAACATCTCAAAATTCAATGTGCTATCTTATTCTATTTTCTCAGGAGTCTGTCAGTGGGTTATGGGCATTGAGGAGGGCACTTGTTGGGATGAGCACTGGGTGTTGCATGTAAGCAATGAATCATGGGAATCTACTCTCAAAACCAAGAGCATGCTGTACACACTGCATGTCAGCCAATTTGACAATCAATTATATTAAAAACATTAAATTAAAAACATAAAAAAAGAGTCTGTCAAGGATCAGTTAGATTTATTTGATAAACTATATCATGCTAAAATATTAATGGTTGGTTAGAGCTTTATGCCACTTACCCATATGACGCATTTGTGTTTTTTGTTTTTTAGTTCTTCAGGTACCTTCTGGAAAGATTATGACTAAATAATAAGCATTTCAGTCACTTATGCAAGCTGGCAAGGGAGGTGTTTTGGGAATGGTGCCTTGGATAGATGGTAGAGTATATTTTTTTGTGAGGTATCAACTCTACTTGTAAGATCTTCAGTAATAAGCATTATAGTGTGAGGGCCTAAGATTATAGATTCTGGAGTCAGAACATCTAAGTTCAAGTTCTTACTCTGCTTGCTACTCCCTTGCTGTGTGAAGGCAGAAGCTATTTCTCTTTATGCCTCTGTTAGGGTAATAAAGTACCTACCTCATAGAGTTCTTGTGAGGATAAATAAATGAATACATATTAAAGTGATCTGAATGGTACCTGCCACATCCTGAACACTCTCTGTATTTGCTATTATTGTTATTACTATTATTAATTATTAAGTGAGGCAATACCATCTACAGTTCTTAAAACAGAGACAGGTACACAGTCAACACATAATATAAGCTACTGAGCTCCACTTTTGTATGTATATTCACATGTATGTTTGTATAGATAGCCATGGTTCCACCTGAAGGATATTTAATGAACAGTAAGATTTCCTAGTGGTTATCGTGATCTTTAAAACCATTTAGTATTTATTTATTCAAAAAATTTACAGAATATTCCACATATGCCAGGCACTATGCCAGCTATTGGGTATTCAAATATATTTTATATTAACAACAGGAAATGTGGTAAGGAGGAAAAGGGAGAGACAGAGAATAACGAACAATAGAAAAGAAAAGGTAAACTAATGAAGTGATAGAAGATCTTGAATAAAATCTCTGAACAAAACGGCCTAGAAAATGAATTAGAAAGCTCAGATGATCCAATAAATTCTGTTTAAAACATTACAAGCTGTAGATTATGTAAAGATAGGAAAGAACTAGGCATATTTATAAGAAGAGGCAGGTAATTGGCTGGGAGAGAGTATAGATGCCCAAATGATTAAAGAGACTATTTGCTTCAGGAATTCAGGAAAAAACATCAAGAGGGGACACTTTTTTTTTTTTTTTTAATGCTGGAGAGGTAATTGAGATAAGACACAAAAAAGAGACACAAAACTCAGACTCAGCTTGAAAGATGTCAGCTAATTGCTGAGTGAGTATGTATTATTGAGCTAAGATGAAAGTTCAAGGAGAGGCAAGGAGAATGTAGTGGCCTTTGGGGAAGCTTAGTTTAGAAAAAACACATGGATTGAGAGTCAGGAGCTCTGTCTTCTAACCTGAACTTAGTGAGATGGCTCTTGATTAGTCATGTCTGCTCTCTGAAGCTTATTTTCCTCTAATGTAAAATCCACTTATTGAGCTCAGACACTTCTAAGTCTCCTTCCAACAGCAGAATTCTGCTGATTAGAGAAGTTCCACAAAACAGCAAGGCTTCATTTGAAGTTGATCAGTATGATTTACATTAAATAAATAAGTGCCAAAATAAATGTACTCATCAGCTAGTTTGAAGTTCCTGTAGGAAATGCGTATGGATCTTTGGTGAGTTCAATCACTTTGGTGAGTTCAAAATCACTCCTCCAGCTGTTTTTGAGAGTAAGGCTGGCAATCCTTCATAAACTCCATCTATCTTGACAGGATGCTGACCAACACTGCACTGACTGTGGTTGAGCTAGCAAAGTGGCCCAGAAAATGCAGAATATCATTTGAGAAGCCTGGCCCACATGCATGGAATCCTGTCCCACTTGGAAGGCATGTAACCTGCAATTCCTGCATTATCTCATCTACATTGGATAAAGCTGTAGTACTCACTATGACTTCTTTGTTTGAAAGTGAGGAAAAATGCCTAGATTTATGAAGGATGTTGCCCCAATTGATAAAGTTAGTCAGTGGTACAGTCCTGGCTTATAAGTAATTACAAGTAGATATAATGCTTCGTGCCAGCGAAAATAAGATTCGGTGGTAGGAAATAATGATCTGAAAATAGTGACTCATACAGGTTTATTTCTCATTCATAAAAAATAAACCCAGGGGTAGGCTTTTCAGCAAAATATGGAGGGTTCACATTTTTACACACCTGGGCTCCTCTACCTTTTTTATTCTGTTGAATGTGGCTTGCATTTTAAAACTCACCTCATCTGATGGCCAGTATTTAACATAATAACTCTATCTAGCCAAAATGTGGACTGGAAATTTTAATCTTCTGGCTGAAAAGTAAAGTGACAGACAAAGAGGATTGGTGTTTTTATGACTAAGGTATAAATTCAGAATGATACTGGAAAATAACTAATATCCTGCTAGTCTTCCATTTTTCCAGATCTATTGTGGATCAGCTTGGGACTCTACTTCATCTTATATCCATGCAGGAATGCAGTGGACAAAGCCTCCACTGTCTAGAGTGTATATGGTTCCTGGAGTTAGGGAAGGGAGAACACATGACTTCCAATCATTTCCATCGGCCAAAGGAAGTCACATGGCTACATATGATTTCAAGGGTGCAGGGAAATGCAATCTTATCTTGTGCTTTGGCAGAGAAAAGCCAGAATTTTTGTGGACAAGCTTAATTACTACCAGAGAAGCCTTTCTCAAAAAAGCAAAATGTTAAAGAAACATATAAATGAGTAGTCCAAAAATATGAGCTACAGCAAACACATGGGGAACTATTCTGAAGACAAACTTTAGTGCTCTTCAGAATCACAATCTAATTGTTAGTGTAAACATGCAGATTTCTTGACCCTAGCACAAGTGAGTTTGATTCTGTAGGTTTGTGATGAGGCCAGGAACGCTTCGTTTAAACAAATGCTTAGGCATGTGACCGTGTTTGACTAAAAGTGCATAATAGGTATTAGAATGGCCAAAATAAAATAAATTTACTAAAAAGTGCAGCCCAATTGAATAGTAACTCAAGGCATGCTTAATATTATGAGGATGGGATTGCTTTTCAGATTGGGAAATGATAAATTAATATTTTTCAGTTGTCCAAACATAGGAATAAAATTCCCATTCATTCTAGATTTGAGAAGATTGTTAGAAACAATAATTTTTTATTTCTGGTTTCTTTCTGCTTACCATACTACGAACTCTAAAAGATAAGTAGTAGTTATGAACAATAGCTTTCTGTTAGCAGACTCAGGTTTAAATATCAGATCCACCAGTATTTCTTTTTTTTTAATTCTTTCAAGTTTTTATTTAAATTCTAATTAACATGTAGTGTAATATTAGTTTCAGTAGAATTTAGTAAGTCTTCACTTACATATAACACCCAGTAGTCATCACAACAAGTGCCCTCCTTAATACCCGTCACGCATTTAGCCCATCTCCCACCCACCTCCTTCCATCAACACTCAGTTTGATCTCTGTAGCTAAGAATCTCTTATGGTTTGCCTCCCTGTCTCCTTTTTTTCCCCTTTCCCTACGTTCATTTGTTTTATTTCTTAAATTCCATAAATGAGTGAGATCCTGTGGTATTTGTCTTTCTCTGATTGATATATTTTGCTTAACAAAATACATTCTAGCATCATCCATGTTGTTGCAAATGGCAATATTTCATTCTTTTTGATCACCAAGTAGTATTTCATTGTATATATATACCACATCTTCTTTATCCATTCACCAGCCTACGGACATTTGGGCTCTTTCTATAATTTGGCTATTGTTGATAGCTTTGCTATAAACACTGGGGTGCATGTGCCCCTTTGAGTCAGCATTTTTATATCCTTTGGATAAATACCTAGCAATGTAATTGCTGGGTTATAGGGTAGTTCTATTTTTAACTCTTTGAGGAACCTCCACACTGGTTTCCAAAGTGGCTGCACCAGTTTGCATTCTCACCAACAGTGTAAGAGAATTCCCCTTTCTTGGCCTCTTTGCCAATAGCTGTTGTTTCCTGTGTTGCTAATTTTAGCCGTTTTGACAGGTGTGAGGTGATATCTCATCATGGTTTTGATTTGTATTTCCCTGATGATGAGTGATGTTGACCATCTTTTCATGTGTCTGTTTGCCTTCAGTATGTCTTCTTTGGGAAAATGTTTATTCATGTCTTCAGCCATTCATGCCTTCATGTCTTTTTTTAACTGGATTATTTGGTTTTGGGGTGTTGAGTTTAATAACCTCTTTATAGATATTGGATACTAATCCTTTTTTAGATATGTCATTTGCAAATATCTTCTCCTTTTGTATAGGTTGCCTTTTGCTTTTTTTTTTAAATTATTTCCATGGATGCAAAAATTCTCAACAAAATACTAACAAATCGAATTCAACAGTATGCTAAAAAAATCATTCATCACAATCAAGTGGGATTTATTCTGGGCTGCAAAGGTGGTTCAATATTCACAAATAGATCAGCATGATACACTACATTAATAAAAGAAAGGATAAGAATCACATAATTCTCTCAAGAGATGCAGAAAAAAACATTTGACAAAATACAGCATCCATTCTTGATAAAAACCCTCAACAAAGTAGAGACAGAGGGAACATACCTCAACATTATAAGGGCCACATATGAAAGACACACAGCTAATATCACCCTCATTGGGGAAAAACTAAGAGCTTTTCCTCTACATTTAGGAACGAGACACGGATGTCTATTCTCACCACTATTATTTTCACATAGCACTGGAAGTCCTAACCTCAGCAATCAGACAACAAAAAGAAATAAAAGGCATCCAAATCAGCAAGGAGGAAGTCAAACTTGCATTCTTCGCAGATGACAAGATACTCTTTATAGAAAATCCAAAAGACTCAACCAAAAAATTGCTAGAACTGATACACGAATTCAGGAAAGTTGCAGGATACAAAGTCAACATAAAGAAATTTGTTGCATTTCTATACACCAATAATGAAGCAGCAAAGAGGTAAAAGATCTGCACTCTGCAAACGATAGAAAACTTATGAAAGAAATTGAAGAGGACACAAAGAAATGGAGAAACATTTCATGCTCATGGATTTGAACAAATATTGTTAAAATGTCTACACTCCTCAAAGCAATCTACACTTTTAATGCAATCCCCATCAAAATACCACCAGCGTTTTTCACAGAGTTGGAACAAAAATCCTAAAATTTGTATGGAACCATAAAAGATCCTGAAGAGCCGGAGCAGTCTTGACAAAGAAAAGCAAAAATGCACTTTTGGGATTTCATTGAGATATAAAATCCTGCACAGCAAAGGAAACAACCACCAGTTATTTCTAATGTGAATTTGGGAAAATTTATACCTTGTCTAAAGCTCAATTTCCTTAAGACATAGACAATATTGCCTTCCTTAAAGTTTTGTTTTGAGAATTAAATGAAATATGTGCGCAATACTGAGTACAAGTGCTTGTTTAGTACAACTAAGCCAAAGGAAGAATTAGAAATTGAAAAGCTTCTTCCAATGGCCATTGTCAACATATTCAATAATTTAAAGATTCTCTGAGTGCCAGTATAAAAGAAATTCATTTTATTTAATCCAATGTTGATAATTTAAATGAATTTCAGTGCTGCATGAAAAAACTTTATATTAATTTAGAATAACCAAATACATTTTTAGACTGAAGAGAAAGAAGATAGAACAGAGTATCACTAAAAGGCAGAAATTAATTTATTAAGTAAACATTTTCTCCCTGTAATTATTCTTCTTCTGATAAGTGCTTGTAAAATCCACGGTAAGCACAAATGTATATCATATTAGTGAGTAAATCTACATTATGGAGTGAAGGGAAATAAAAGCTCTCAGTACTTTCTAAAGGTATAAAATAGAGTCAGGAGTCAGCACAAATAAATAAAAGCAGTTCTGTCTGGGCAAGTGATGAATTGAATCTGGAATTGTGTAACCAGAGTAAAAACTGAAAATACTGCTGTTGCATGTGTATCCATAGAGACTTCACGCTATTCACTAGCATCAAATCTACACCAAATGGCAAGAGCAAACCATTAAGGCCTTGAAGCACAGCCAGTCTGACTGTATCAAAGCTTAATGGCTGCCTCTCAACTGTGCTCAGCTGGCCATCTTCTAACAATGGTTGATAACAAAAGCAAGACACCTCACCAGCTGCTGTCTGCTAATCTAAAATGGGACATCCAAGGGGCAGGCAGATGAAATTCTATAAAAAGTCACTGAAGGAAAAACTTCAATAATGCCGCATAGATCGTTGACTGTGGGAAGACAGTCACAGCTGACAAAAGAGCCAACTGTAGATGTGCGCAGTGTTTTGACAGTAATTAGAGATGAAGAGCTCACTTCCAGAAGAAACGAAATGCAACCAGTGAGGCCTAATAGGAAGCAGAGGTAGGTTTACACAGATGCAAATGAAGCTTGCAGCAATGTCTTCCCAGGCACCAGAAAAGGAGTTAACACTGGGGTTTATATGATCATTTGTTTTTGCGAAATTTTCTGAAGGACAGTAATTAACAGCAGGTGGTTGAGGTCACTCTTATTTTCCACCCCACTATAGTCATTATCATACTTCTTGTGTGGAGGGTGCTGGAGCCATCACGGACATTTTTGAGATCCAACTAGAGGGAAGTTGAATTGGGCATTCGTTTAGTTTCGTTCAGTGGGATATATTTAACACTTCTGTTTGCATTTAAGTTCTTGCTAGCCTTCCTGATGCAGGAAAACCAGGAATACTCCTCTTGCCTAGTGGGTAGACTCACTTAGCATCTTAACACAAAGATGTTTGCATTATAAACATGCCCTGTGCTCAGGGTCTGCAAGAATATAGCCAGTGATGACAGAATAGGTTAGTCTATGGGAAATTCTTCCTGGTTGTTCAGTAAAATCTCAAGTGAAGATTGACTTCTTAAAAATTCCTTGTCAAACAGAAGTTCTCTGGTGTTGGGGACATATTTTATAATGCAGGTATAAAATTATAAAAGCACCACTCATTTGTGTGGGAATTGCAAGAAATAAAATGTATCAGAATTTCGGCATTTGTAGAACGTAAGTTTGTAGCAATGCAACACTCAGCAAATGTCTGTGTGTGAGATCTCTTTTAAATTAAAAAAAATTGGATCAACTATATTAGGGGAAAAAATCTTTATAGTCTCCCTGTAGGAAATATTACAAACCATATCATAGAAAGAGGCAAAGAATTTGCAGTTATAACATGTAGGAAAATAAGTTTCATAAATGTGTTTGGGACAATTAATAAAAATGGTTTATCATATTTTGTGATTTTTTTGTTCCAAATACTCAACTTGTGCCTAATTTTGTATTTTGTAAGTTAAAGAGGGCTCCCTTCAAAATTTAGTAACTGTTGCTGTTAGGATTTTCAATCTGTTAAAATTTCAGTTTCCCCTATTTGTCTGTTAAAAGCCTGGTCTCCATATGATAAAACAAGGAATGCTAGTTTTCTTAAAGGAATATTTATATATGTATAAAAACTATGTATTATGTTATCATGATCTATCTTTGAAATGTTGTCAAAATACAAGATATATATTCAAAGTGCACAGACCACAAGGATATATATAGCATAAGGAGATATCCCAAGTTTCACAAACTGAACCAGCCCACAGAAGAATCCCAATTCATTCTGTCATGGTACACTGAAGTCTCTCCATGCCCCGTTTATCCATTTTCATGACTTCTAATGCTGGAAATTAGTTTTGCCTCTTTCTGAACTTTATATAAGTGCAATCATACAGTATGCACTAATTTGTATCTGGCTCCCATATCACTGGGTGAAGTTATGGTTTGTTTATCCTCATGGCTGTATAATGTTCCATTGTGTGAAGAGATCATAATTTATGTGATCTACTCTTGATGGGAATTTGGGTAGTCTTCGCTCTGGGGTTACTACAGAGAGCACTGTTGTAAACACTCTCACACAGATATGTAAATATATATGTAAATACAGTAGCTAAAAGATGATATATTTAAAAACTCAAGGACACAAATAGCCAAGAAAAATGGAGGACTTAGAAACAGAACACAAAATTCTTAGCATGGAGTATTATCTCCTATATGGATGGTCAGGGAGACTTCAGGATTAGATGGCATTTGGAGTCACCCTGTTTATACCTATGGTCTTGGCATACTTATTATTAGCACTCCATTTACTATAAGGTCATTTAGGATAAGAAGAAATACATGAATATCTAAAATTACTACTAAAATGCCAAAGGCAAACAGATTTGTTCTTAGCCAAGAGAGTAAACAAGAAACATTTTTGGATTTTGGAACTGAAAGCTAAGGACTATCAGTAATTTTTATTAGATTTTTAAATCCATCTAGTCTGCTGTTTCATCTTGGGAATGGTATGCACATTCTGGGGTGAGAGACGCACAGTTAACAAATAAGAGAGAAAGAGATGAAGCAGTGCCCAGACACAAGATGAACAGATGTGGACATTCACATGGATAAAAGGACTTGAGTGAGGAGGAAGGAGCGAGAAAATAAAGATTTGGAGCGTGGAATTGTTCACTGGTGATGGAAGAGATGAGTCATGAAGACATAGAAAACAGAGATATGAAAACAAACTAAATAGCAAATGACAGAATCAACTCTTGCTCCATTCTTGGGATTTTGATTGTCTATAGGACAGTAAATATAAGAAAATTAATTCAGTTAAATCCCGTGAAACAGTAGTCTTTAATAAATAGAGTAGCTGTGGTACTCAAGGAGTTAAAATGACAAAAGCTTAAGGGTTTCCTATCTTAACATCACATATCCATGGTTTATAGTCCCATATAATATTTAATTTGGGGCCAATAAACTTTAAAATAATCTTTAAAAATATTTATAGCTACTTGCATAATGAGTTCCAGCTCTTGCTTTTTATTGTGATGGTTAATACTGCATATTGAGAAAGTACTTGCAGAATTAAATGTTGCTATCAAAAGAAAAAAAATTCTATGTTGTGTTAACAGCCAAGAGATACATATTGTGTACCTACTATGTGTTGGGGTTGTTCTAAGTAGGCAGTACTTATTTCATGACGATGAGGATGAAGAAGAAGGAGAAGGAGAAGAAAAAGAAGGAGGAGGAGGAGGAGGAGGAGAGGAGGAATCTGAGCAAAAAGTTTAAATAATGCCCATATTTACACAGTGGAAGTAGAAGAAGCTTTGATTCAAAACTACACATCTGAGACCCAGAGCCTAGACATTCAGCTGCTAATTATGGAGCTCTGTGAACTAAGCTGCAGCAAGTGGGGACTCAGGTAGTCCCCACAACAGTCAGGTGGTTATAGAAAACAAGGTAGGAGACTTATTGGAAAGAGTGTAGGCATGGGATCCAAACTGAATCCACTTCTTCCACTTACTAGTTAGATGAGCTTGGACTTTTAACTTCTTGGGGACCTGTTCCTTCTCCAGTAAAATGGAATAATAGGGTTTTCATGAGAATTAAATTGTATAGTTCATGTAAAGTGGCTACTGCAGTAGACTCTTGGATCCCATGGTATTCCCCCTCACTCTTCTTAGGCAAAGAAACAACCTCAAGATGTCATCTGTTCTAAATTCTTGCCTCAAGATGGATGAAAACTATGCACCCCAGCCCAGGGATTTGTCTACACTCAAGCATTCTCTAGGAACAGAGCTAGTATTTTATCATCTGACAGTCCAGAGAGTCTTCCTCAAGACTAATCAAATTTCCTGATTAGGTTTAAGCCCATTTTCTAATACTGATTTTCACCTTACATAGAGGAAAACTGGCAATGGTTCTCTCATAAAGGTTTTTCTTCTATACCGATTTTGAACTAATGGAAATTATTGTCATTCAATAAATATCTAAAATACTTTATTTTCTCCTACACGTAGTTTTCATAAGCTACATTGGTTTGTATTTTCTACTTTGAATCCTTGAATAATAACCTGTTGCAGTTTCTTCTAGGTTCAGGTCAAGTGCCATCTCTAATTTGTAGGTTCCCAAGATCCTCCAACCAAACAAATCTTATGCACTCCTCTGTGGGCAGGTGACACATCAGAGAATTTGTTTATCGATAGCTTCCACCACAGGATTTTGAGCAACTTGAGGACAAAGACGGTGTGGTATTCATGGACTTTGTTGGATTATGACCAGAGTCTAGTGTTGAATTTGGCCCATGGTAATGGCACCAATTTGTTGAATTAACTTTGTTACATTGATAAATGACCATATTATAATTAAAAAAAAATACAATTTAAGTTTATCCTCTAGATTATATGTACCTCATAAATCCTCTTGGCTCCAACATTAATAATTCTACTCGGGGCGCCTGGGTGGCGCAGTCGGTTAAGCGTCCGACTTCAGCCAGGTCACGATCTCGCGGTCCGCGAGTTCGAGCCCCGCGTCGGGCTCTGGCCTGATGGCTCAGAGCCTGGAGCCTGTTTCCGATTCTGTGTCTCCCTCTCTCTCTGCCCCTCCCCCGTTCATGATCTGTCTCTCTCTGTCCGAAAAATAAATAAACGTTGGAAAAAAAAATTTTTAATAATTCTACTCAAATTAAAGGTTAATGTTAAAATTTCCCTTTGGTTGATACTATGTAGACAGTCATAATGTTATGTATGTTATTTAAGGTACAGTGAGCTACAGTAACAAGGAATTCAATAATAATTTAATGGCTCAATGAATAGAGAATTTTATTCTCTCTCTTGTTACAATCTACATTAGGTGTTCCTTGTCTTTTCATACTGACAGTCAGGAACCCAAGCTGACATAGACTGTAGCATCTTCAACCTTTTATTTTCCAAGGTTGCTCTCTTCATCACCATTTTAGCCTAAAGAGGAAAGCACAGAGGAATATACTTTTATGCAAATTTTTATGAGATTGCCTAGAAGTGTGGAAGTGAAATTCATCACTTCTGTCCACATTTCACTGGTGAGATTTCAGTCAAATGTCCATGTCTACCTGCAAGGGAGGCTGGGAAATGTAGTCCATAACTTTGTAGCTCTATTCTAGCCACAACTCTATTACTTCAAGTTATGGGTTAAACTGTGTGGCTCCGAAGCTTGTATGTTAAAGTTCTAACCCCCAGTGTCTCAGAATGTGACTATATTTGGAAATAAGGTCTTTAGGGAGGTTATTAAGTTAAAATGAGGCCATCTGGGTGGGTTGCGACTGATGTCCTTATAAGAAGAGAAAATTGGGACACAGGCACAAATAGATGAAAGACTATATAAAGACATACATATAAATAGCACCTTACAAGCCAAAGGAGAGTCTTCAAAAGGAACCAGTTCTGCTGATACCTTGGTTTTAGGCTTCTAGGCTCTAGAATTTTGAAACAATAAATTTCTGCCATTTGAGCCATCCAACCTGTGGTACTTTGTATGGTACTAGCATAGAGATACACTAAGGAAGAAGGACAGATCTGAGGAGACAACCATCAATGTCTGTTGCATTCTGTGAATTACAAATTAATTACTGTCTTCATTTGGACTACTAAAACAAATTACCCTAGACTGGATAATTTAAACATCAAACATTTATTTCTTATAGTTCTAGAGGCTGGAAGTCTGAGATGAGGATGCCAGAAGTTCTGGTTAGGTTCTCTCCTGTGTATTACATAGCTGACTTTTTGTATTCTCACATGACAGGAAGAGAGCTAGGTACCTCTCTGGCCTCTTCTTATCGGCACTAATCCCATCCATGAGGGCTCCATTCTTATGACCTAATTACCTCCCACAGGCGTCGCTTTCCAAATACCATCATATTGACATTAGGGTTTCAACATATGAAATTGGCATGCAGGAGGGATACAAACATTCATTCTATAACAATTAATGTATCATCCATAAATTTAGTTAGGAATTATAAACAAATTGTGTAAATAAAGTTCTTTAGAAACAGAGACCTCCTGATTGGTACCCCCTGCCCATCAATAGTCAGTGATCATTTTAAAACATAAATTAGATTATTTTACTCTTATATTTGAAACCTTAGAATGATTTCTCATTTCTTCCTGAACAAAACTAAATGCGCTTCTTGTGCCTCACAAGAAACAACATGATGCCCTGTACCAACTCCAGCCTTAGCTTTTGTGACACTTCTCATCATTCATTTTGCTCCAGACATATTGGTTTTCCAAACATGTTCCCACCTGAGGGCTTTCTATTTCCTTTCTAGGAATATTCTTTCTCAGGAGAGCCATATAATTCCGTTTATTACTTTGGGTGTCTGCTTATAAGTTATTTTATTAGAGGGGTGCCTGGGTGGCTCAGTCAGTTAAAGGTGTGACTCTTGTTTTCGGCTTGGGTCATGAAGTTGCAGTTTCATGAATTTGAGCCCTGCACCAGGCTCTGTGCTGGCAGCATGGAGTCTGCTTGAGATTCTCTCTCTCCCTATATCTCTCCCCTCCCCGACTCATGCTGTCTCTGTCTCTCTCAAAATACATAAATAAACTTCAAAAATTTTTTAAAAAGCTACTTTATTAGAGACCTTCCCTGACTATCCTATTAAAATAGCAACCAACCCCATGTCTGCAGCATACTTGTCACCCTTTCCCTGCTTTCTTCTTCCCCACAGCATTTGTTGTCACCTATTAGTACATCACATATTTATTTTTGCAGTCTGTCCTGCTTTTTGAAGATACACCAAGATTTCATAGAGCTTTGTTTGTTCACCACCATATTCCCGACATCTAGAACAGCTCAGAAAGACCTCTATTGATTGGACAACTCAAGCAGGTATTTTCAAATAAATATACAAGGATTTTTTTTCTGTCACAGAACAACCTGAATTATGAGCCAAAAGATAAAAAATATTAAGTAGACAAAGAAGAGAAACCAAAGGAATGTGGGGATGATTATGGGAGGAACTTACTCTTAGTATTTCCAAATATAGATCTTCCTTGATTTATGATAGGATTACATCCCAGTAGATGGATTATAATTTGAAAATATCATAAGCCCACTGTACTTAATATATGTAACCTACTGAACACTATAACTTAGCCCTGCCTACCTTAAATATGCTCCAAACACTTACATTAGCCCACAGTTAGGCAACATCATCTAATGCAAAGCCTATTGTATAATGAAGTATTGAATATCTTATGTAAGTTATCAAATATTGTACAGACAGTGAAAAACACAATAGGTATATGGGTACAGAATGGTTGTAAGTGCATGGTCAGTTACCCTCATGACTATGTGTCTGACTGGGAACTGTGGCTCACTGCTGCTGCCCTGATTCACCAGATTATTGAATTGCATATTTCTAGCCAGGGAAAAGATCAAAATTCAGAATTTGTAAAATGAAAACACTAATGCAAAAAGATATATGCACTCCTGTGTTTACTGCAGCATTATTTACAACAGCCAAGATATGGAAGCACCCTAAGTGTCCATTGACAGATGAATGGATAAAGATGTGGTATATACAGAATATTACGCAGCCATAAAAAGGATGGGATCCAGCTATTTGTGACAACATGGATGGATCTAGAGGGTATTATGCCAAGGGAGATAAGTCAAACTGAAAATATGAATGCCATGTGATTTCACACATATGTAGCATCTAAAAAAACAAAACAAACAAAAAGCAGAATCAGACCTATAAATACAGAGAACAAACTGATGGCTGCCAGAGGAAAGAGAGTGGGGAGTGGCAAAATGGGTGAAGGAGAGTGGGAGATACAGTCTTCCATTTATGGAATAAACAAGTCATGGAGATAAAAGATACAGCATAAGGAATAGAGTCAATGATATTGTAATAGTGTTATAGGGTGACAGATGGTGGCTACACTTGTGAACACAGCATAACGTACAGATGTTGAATCACTATGCTGTACACTTCAAAGTAATGTAACTTTGGGAGTCAACTATACTCAGTTAAAACAATTTTTTTTCAATAAGAAAAAACTTAAAACTCATAGTACAAGTTTCTACTAAGTTTGCATAGTTTTGGCAACATCATAAAGTTGAAAAATCGTATGTCAAATCACTGTAAGTCAGGGTTGATCTGTAATCAAAGTAGGTTTTCCAATCCTTTTGTCTGCACTGTAAGTCAAACGAAAGGCATCAAAGGGTGAGGACCGTTTACTCAATTTAGTTTATATATAGGATGTGCTCAATATATGTTTGTAGAATAAATAAATAGTACCAGATCTCTGTGAATTTCTTTTTCTTTAGTCTGCAAGAGTCTTTCTTTCCTGGTCTTTCTGTTTCCCTGACTTCATTTTAAAGATTGTCTTTATTTCAAGTTAATTTTTTCTATTTTTTGGGCTCATCTCTTTTGATTGTCTTCATTTGTTTCAGATGATATATTCTCATGAGTTAGACTGCTTTTCCCTTGTGTGATAGCTTCCAAATCTATAAACCCAGCCTGATCCTTCTCTTTCTAAACCGCAGACTCACATATTCAACTGTTGGGTATTTACATATGGGAGTTCTCCAGTCACTCAACTTGATCCATTAATACGACTTTAAAAGTTGTTGCCCTTCTCAATTCCCTATTGTGGACTTGGGTACCACCACGGTCCTAGTAACTTTGGCTCTAAACCTTGGAAACCTCCTTACTTTGGTGTTTGTTACATTCAATTTAGGAAATATTTTACATCCTGGCCTATTTAGGATTAAGGATTTGTAACCCTAGTATAATTTTTTCTTTTTTATTTCTTAAAATCTATAGTGAAGGAGTAGCCCCCTCTCAAAATGTCTGCAAGAAGCTAAGAACATATTTAAACATATCAGGTAAATTATGTACTGATCTATCCTGGTAGTTTATTCTAGTGGCACCAAGGACTACTGCTAATTCCTTGGAGAAATGAAGTCCTTGAAATGATCACATCTCAATAATTGAAAGTATGTTACGTACCATTCTATTTGGAATACTGGCAAAGACTGAAAATTGTCCTCATATCTCCAGCCTGACTTAGAAATTCAGCCAATGTAAGTGTAAAAACAACTTTATATCAGTTTTGTTAGGAAACTTCTAGCCAATTCATTAAGCCACTCCTCAAATTCTTGGCCATAGCTCCCCTCTTCTCATTCCTGTTCTGATTCCACTGTATCCTCTGAATGCCTCCCTCCTCACCCTTGCATTCCTCATATAAACTCTTCTTGACCTTGGAATATTACTCTTTTAAGTCACGCTGTATGTGATTTCTTATTATTTATAACTAATAATACATGAATTTGAGCTATAAAGTATCTTTGTACCATCCCTACTCGCATTTTGCTAACATCATATAATAATTTTTCAGACTTTCCTTCTTTTCTAATGACTTGGACATTTTAATATAAGTATCTGTTTCTTGAAGATTTGAGTTAATACACTCATAAAACTGTATGATCCCATGCCTTTTTAATATATTCCAATGCTACATTGATTCAGTAAATTAAATCTTTTGTAGTTAATTGAGCATAATGGCCAATTTTTCCCAGTGTTTGTTTTTTAATATGTACCTTGGAAATCATCAATTTTCCTGAGTGTCTATATCAGACACATATTCTGTGGCCCCTTAGATACTTTCTCCCTCTCCTGCTGCCCAGACCTTTAGCATTCAACAAAGAGTCCACAGTCAGATGTCCCAACAAGACAGAATGTCCACTGAGTGAAGAAATATTTTATTCTAGATATACAGAATATCATTGGATTTTTCATTTTTTTGTTTTAGTTTGAGTCATTATTAATTTGAAATTTTATCCACTCATTTATTGTGGCTTCTATATATTTTACCCTGCCATTTTATATTTATAATTTTATGCCATCTTTTATATGCAATTTACTTCTTCCTATCCTCTTCCTCTCTCTCTCACTGTCCTTTGCCTTCTCCTTTTCTTACCCGTCTTCTGCTAAATGAAACACATTTTGTGGCTCCTTTTTTAACTTTGAGCAGCTTGGAAGTTCTAAATGCTTTTTAGATTATTTTCATTATGTATTTTAGGTTCTTAAGATACAAATACAAACTATATGTTTCAGTGAATATGAAGAAGTAGTATCTCTTTTCCCTCCTCTTAAACAGAAATGCTGTTAACATGCCTTTATTTCACTTTTTCTTCTATATCCCATGTATTGTTTTTTTAATTACTAGACTTTATTTTTCAGAACAGTTTTAGGTTAACAGAAGAAGTGGTTCTTATGTATCCTACATCCTACTCATAGTCTCCATCTACTATTTTTAAATCATTTACACTTACATTTATTCATTTATTATATGTAATGCCTTTACTATTTTAAAAATTATTTTGGTAATGAACTACACTGAAATTTATGGCCAAATTGTTAGTAACTACTTAGGCTTAATGGTATAGTCAATTGATTTCTATGTTTATTTACTTTTATATATACCATGTCTTCCTTCTGGGTTAATTTAAGCAAATGAAAATATCATGAGTAATTTCTTTTTTCCTGAAACTCATCTTGAGTAATTTATTTCCTGAATGATCTACTATAACTTTTAATGTCCAACAAATATCTTTATGGTTCTCAAATATTGCAAATGAATTGGTTGGTTATAGATTCCTAATTATAAATCTTTTTTCCTTTAGCACACTGAGACCATTACTGCTACATTTTTCTAGCATTTAGTGTGAAGATTGAGACGTTCCATACCTATTTCAGTCTCAATTATATGCTTTGGTTTTATTCCTGTGGGAATTTTAAAAATTAATTCTTTATTCTTGGGATTTAAAAATTTCATCAAGATATGTCCTAACAAGCCTGTGTTTCCTTATTCCTGATCAGTACATCAAAGAATTTTTCATGTGAACACTTGGATCTTTCTTCAGGAAATTTTTCTTCTATTAGTTATTTCTATCTATTTTATTCTTTTCTCTATTTTTTTCAGACAGTTATTGAATCTTCTGGAATTGTCCACCATAGCTCTCAAGTTATCTATCTTTACTATTTTCTCTGTCTTTGCCTTCTCTATGCTCTGGGACATTTCCTTATTAATTTGGCCTTCAGCTCTACTAGTTTTGTTGTTTGGCCCATATGTATATGTAAATATGTGTGCTTACTTGTTTTTGTAATCACATTTTTATCTTAGAGAATTAAAAAAATTTTTTTGATGGTATCTCTTTCCCTAGCAGCTTATACTTGATTCATGACTTTAATCAACTCTTCAATCTTTCTGAGAATTAAAATGTTTACATTTCGTGCAGGTCAGCTCTTCTTTTGATTCTCTTTTATGAAAATGCATAGAAAATTTTTGCTCTTACAGATTTAAAAATGAAAGACTACATTGATTCATATATGTAGCTAGTATAGGTTTTCTTAAAAGTTGTATATGTATGATTTCTTATAAGAAGCCCATCCCACCCCAAATAGTGGGAAATTTTATTAGACTCTGAAGTTAAACAGGCAAGATTATGCTATGTGATGTGTTTATGGGGGGAAAGCTGGCAAATGAGGCAGGGACCCCTTTCAAATCCCAAATGAGAGAAGTGGGAAACTTGAGTATATTTCAGTTCTGTGCTTAGCCAATTATCCCCTCCCACCCTTATTTCATATCTGTGTGGGTTTAAAGTCACCGAGGCTCTGCATTTTTTTGTTTGTTTTTAGCATCAAAACCATGTTGAACTTTCACTATCCCTTCTTAACACCTATCTAGGGATAGAAGATTCTCCATTTTGTTTTGAAAGCTTTTGTCATTAGCCTTATATTCTGGAGGCAATCACTTAAGCCAGCTCCCTATACAGAAATGATCAGGGTGTTTCATAATTCTTTAAGTTAATCATGACACTAGTCAATCTATGGTGAGTTTCTATTCCTACGCCATTTATTGTGACTTGAATCCTGCAACCTTCTCTTCTGCCTGTTTCGGGTTTCTCAGTTTTGATTCTTTATCAATCAGATCCTAAAACTTTTTCTAGTCTGCTGATTCAGACTTACTTTTTCAGCATAGTCTGCTGTTTTCATATAATCTACTATTATAGATTTTTAAAAACATGGCTCTTCTGTATTTTAAGAAATGCTGGAACACAAAGAAAGTATATGTATGTATTTGCCCATTATCTTGAACCAGAAAACTTACATTTTTTTGTACTCAGTTGTAACTAATAATCCCATACTCCACCACACCCATATAACAAAGGCAGTTATGAACGTTTCTGAGTTTTTTATTTGTAGTATCTTTGTTTTTCATTAACTAATATGGCTACAAACTTAGTCAAAACCTGTATTATCTCATGCATAATGATTTTAGTAGTTTCCTAACCGTTTTACTTATGCTTAGTCACTCCCAATTCTAGGTGATTCAGCATAATAACCAGGGGCACAGTATGACTTTTGTGAGCCATCGGCACTTTTGCCCTGTTCTCTACTAAAATATTTTTTAAGTTATATTTTCTGACTATAGTGTTATAAAGATGAATATAAACCAAACTGTTTTCATTATATATATGATTTCCTTCTGATTTAAAATAAATTAAAATTAAAACATTTTTGTAGGCTCCTGAAAGAACTATGGGCTCTAGCCACTGCCTACTGTCTAACACATAAGATGGTCCTGATAATTCTATATCTTAATCTTCACAAAAAATTATTTTTTTCCTGTTGGAGTGTGCGTATGTGTGTGTGTAAAAATTGTTGACTCTGTAGTACATATAAGCTAAAGCTGAAATTCCTTTAATAGTCTTCCCAACTAATGTGTAAAAGCCTTCATAATTCTTTCTAAATTATGTTTCTAGACATTCCTCCCATAGCTTTAACCCAAGTCCTCTACCCTGGTTAACTTCCTGACCCTTGGACAAGATTGGAACTTTGTCACCTTTGTTCATCTGCCCTGTTGCTCCTTGGATCTACTCCCCCCACCCCTCGCCCAATTCTGCCTTTATTTACCAATCTTATTGATTCCATGCAATATGGAGTGTGGTTAAGAGCATGGACTCTGGAGTCAGTGTCTGAGTACACAATTATTAGTTCTATGTCTTCTAC
Organism: Herpailurus yagouaroundi; assembly: GCF_014898765.1. Lineage (NCBI taxonomy): Eukaryota > Metazoa > Chordata > Mammalia > Carnivora > Felidae > Herpailurus > Herpailurus yagouaroundi. Next base: position 31,557,901 of record NW_024412413.1, read on the forward strand.
AAGTTATATGACCTTGATGTGCCCCTGTCTTCTCAACTATAACAAGGAAGAAATAATTGTTCCTATTGGAAGGAATTAGACACTAGTTCCAATTAGAAGGAATGACACTAGTAAGACTATAACACTTTGAGCACGTATCATGTGCCACTTACTTGTCTAAGAATTTTACACATAACATGTGTAAAGAGCTTAAAACAGTGCCTGGCCCAAAGAATGTATTCAAGGATTCTATTATTTTCCGATAATATTACTCAAGAGGGCAAATACCACTATTAAAAAAAAACACCTTTCTGGACAACATCAGCCACAGGGATTGCTTTCTCCTCTGACTCCTTTAGCATATATTGTGCACATTCTTGATAGTTATCATATGCTACTTAAAAATAGGGATATCGCTTCATAAATCACTTTTATATCCCTGTACAATTTGCTACAGGATATTTCAGATTGTAGAAGTCCATTACACATTTGTGGATTGATTGATTCATTGATTATACTATTTCTTCATGTCCAGCAGTCAAAAGTCCACTCAACTGACACATACTGGCAGAAAGCAGGGAGGTCAGCAGCAAGGTCAGCAGCAGCACACTCTTAACAAAGAGCCACTTTGCAAGTTTCCATTCATCCTGCTCTGATGTTAGCAACACTTCAGCCTCTCTATTTGTGTTGAACCAAACTGGGATTGTGCATTTCTTCACCTGTGGCTAGTGGAAAACTGTTTTCCTATCATCTTTGGAGTGCTAAGTCTACCCAAGAAGGGATGTCAGGTGATTGATTTAATGATGCAATTCGCCTCTCAAATGGTATGATTTATCACCAAAATAAGTCACTTAACCAGGAGCCACAGCAGTTGAAATACCACTGTTAGTAATCTCTATCACTAGAGATTTATTATTTTGAGTTACTCCCTTTGGGGTAACTACAAACTCTCAGACTAATTTTTCTGAAAGCATTAGTGATTTATTCTCTGCTGGACACTTAGAGCAGAGCACTAAGAGCCAGGGTAGGGGGAAGTGAGGAGGAGAAGGGACTGTAAAAAAGAGGAAAGGGCTTCATAAAAGGGAAGTGAACAGAACAAAAGACAAGCTTTGTCTACTTCACCACAGTTCTCCTCAGAAGTCACATGCCTTTTTGGAGTAGAATGCAATCTAGCAGTTTTTAAATGCAGACAACAAGCCAGAACTTCGAGGCCAAAATTACTGAATATGACCCCAAACTTCTCACTTTCTATGAAAAGAAAAAAGTATGTGACTCTGGCTGACATAGATTGTAAAGGTCAAGAATATTCAGATGTCTTACTCTGAATTTCTTTCACTCCTATCTATAACATTTTGGCTAAATTTATCATATTTTCAGAAGATACAGATAAACAAATGATTGTTGTTGACTCTACTTTATAAAATGTTCACAGGCATTTCTAAAGCAATAGACTATATATTTGGTAATGCTATTTACCTCTGTTATCTCAGTAGCCACAGATCCTGGCTCTGCTCTGCTATGTTTAAGGCAGCCCCCAGAGCCATGTCTAGGGTGGGGTTCTTATGTTTAGTGGTGGTGGTGGTGTTAGTAGCTCCTTCTAAAACTCTGCTAGGCCCCATGGGATGGCAAAATGTGAATAAGTGCCACTGCTCAAGGAGCTTCTAGACTACCAGGGGATACCAGAAGAGGATGTGAATGAGTATACTACAAATCAGTGTGTGATAATCAGCATGAGAGAAACATACAGAGAGACACTGTTTCCAACTGTAATGATTGGAAATGGTTCCACAGAATTATTCGTAACTGATCCGGAACTCAGCAGATTGCCCATTGTCTCATAGACTTTAGTTTCTCTAGACTGAATCAAGAGGTGATTGTAGCTTCCAGGGATGTTGAGGGCCATGTCATTAAAATGGTACTTCCAAGAATCTCCAGATGTGTCCAAATCTTTTCTATGTGTGATAACAAATAGTCCTGGTGAACCACAGGCACTGGTTCTCCACTGTGGCACCATGGCACATTGGTGGACAACATTCGCTTTCTGGAGTCTCATAACCAATCTGTTAATAAAGCAGTTGAAGTAGAATGAATGATTAGTTTTTCTGTGTGCATTAGAACAGATTCAAGGCTGCCAACTGGGAGCAGGTAATGTTTTGCGGTATTACCAGGTTTCTTCTTATCACTCTTATTACCCCTATAACAGCCCTTGGCATGTAGGCAGAGAGTTCACTCACTGCCCATGTGCACTGCCGTGTGGAGGATGGCTACAGCAAGATCACAGAAGTCGCTGCTTAGTGTTGAGTTCCCAAAGGGAAAGTTTTAAGCTTATATCAGAAACATTGATCTGGCTTGAAAGTCAGATCCTGGTGGCCCAAGAAACATAGGAAGAATGTGTATCTTGCTCTGAGGAGTGTGGCCTGGGGAGAGTGGACATTTCTGAGTAGTAGAGAAGCAATGGTGGAATGAAGTGTCCAGAAGTCCAGAAGACTGGACTAGCAGCTGCACCACGGAGTCCTGGTCACCACAGTCCAGAAAAACTAAAAAAGTATTTCTAAAACCCCCAAGGGAAGTATAAAAGTGCTGACTGAGCTGGTGGTACCTAATGAAGACAGAAGACAAAGTCTGCAGCTGCCTGATACCTTCCAGTGCCTGTGGCATGGCCGGGACAACAGCAGAAGATGTAGCAACAGCAGAGACTATCACAGACAGATAATGAAGGTGTTACTCATGTAGGGTTTAGTATGTGATGAGTACTGTATTAAGTGCCTCCTTAAGTTATCTTAAAAATCCTCACAATAATCCTTCAAAGTTGCTCCTATCAATATCCTCATTTTACCAATGAGGAAGGAGAAGCACCAAACCAAAGGTAAGTAACTAGCCTATGGTGACAGAAAAGTGATAGTAGAGTTAATATTTGGATCCAAGCATCTAGCTCAGAAGCCTGCCCTCCACTGACATCAAGACAATGTCCCAGGAATTATGCATCACTTCCAGTGAGGCATCAAGAAGAGGGAAAAGAAGACTCCCAGATTGACTGATTTGAGTGTGTGTTTTAAATTTAACATTTTTATTTATTATTGAGAGACAGAGAGAGATAGAGAATGAGCATGGGAGGGGCAGAGATGGGGAGACACAGACTCTGAAGCAGGCTCCAGGCTCTGAGCTATCAGCACAGAGCCCAACACAGGGCTCTAACTCAAACTGCAAGATCATGACCTGAGCGGAAGTCGGATGCTTAACCGAGTGAGTCATCCAGGCGCTTTTTGAGTGTGTGTTTTAAACAGGAGGTGATGAAGATTCCTTCAAATGGCAAAACTTGGTCTCATAAGCTAAGTAATTGACAAATAAGTATATTTTCTGAACACTTGTTTCTTGATTATGAAGGTTCATTTCTCCTACACTTGTAATAATTTTACCCTTTCCCCCATTTTATCTTGTTTTTTGGCTTATAAGGTATAACTCTTTTGTTGTTTAGTGGTGGCTTTAGGATTTATAGAATACATCATTAACTGATCAGTCTACCTTCAAGTAATATTATACCATTTCACATTCAGGATAACAACCTTATAAGAACATAGTTTCATCCTATTTTTACATGTGTTTTATCTCCCATAATATATTGATGCTCCTTTGCTTTAAACAGTCAAATAGCTTTTTAAAATTTTTTTTGAAGATTTATTTTTGAGAAAGAGAGAGCACGCATGAGTGTGAGCAGGGAAGGCACACAGAGAGAGGGAGACACAGAATCTCCCTCGAGAGATCATGACCTGAGCCAAAGTCTGACGCTTAATCAACTGAGTCACCCAGGTGCCCCTAAACGGTCAAATAGCTTTTAAAGAGATTTATTTTTAAAAAGTCAGTGGAACAGACTAGAAGATCAATGGAACAGAGAGCGGAGAAATAAACCTGTACTTATATGGTCACTTAATCTTTGACAAAGGAAGAATGAATATACAGTGAGGAAAAGACAGTCCCTTCAACAACTGATGTGGGGAAAACTGGAGAGCAACATGCAAAGCAATGAAACCAGACCACTTTCTTTCCCCATACACAAAAACAAACTCAAAATGGAGTAAAGACCTAAATATGAGACCTGAAACCATGAAACTCCTAAAAGAAAACATAGGCAGCACCCAACAAACCACTTCCTCTTCTGGTGACATTGGAATTGGGCTAGGGAGAGAATAGAGAACTCTCATTTTTCAATCCATATATTTCTTTATTATCTGCAATTCTAACAAGAATGTACTGATGAATAATTTGAAATTGTGAAATATGTAATACATATATAAAGATTAGCACAAGAGTGATCAATGGAAGATAGCCCAGAAGCTAATATGAAAGAGCGATCTCTGTAGAGCGATCTCTGGAAGCAGCCTGTCCTTCTGCCACTGTGTGGTCTTCAGAAGGTAATCAACTTCTTTGTCTCAGTTTCTTCATGTGTGAAATAGGGATAGTTAATGGGATATTATGCAAGCAAAAATGTGTAAAATCCTTTAGTCCAGTGTCTAGCATTTATAAAGCACTCAAAGTATATATAAAAATAATGTTAGCTCTTTGTGTTAAAGTCAAGGGAGGAGCAATTTCCAAGAAGAAATCCTTGCTATTCTCAAACTGGATATGGATAAGAAATAAAGGAAAATGTATGAGAAGTTATTTTCATATTTGAGTGGACTGAACCAAAAACAAATAGTTGAGTCCTAATTTTAAAAGAAATGAAAAGTGAAAGCAAAAAATATACTGGTAACTTAAAACACTATACAAGATGAGAAAGCAGTAATAACAATGTGGATTAATTTGTGGGGACAGGCTTAAAGAAAATGCTTTTAGAATAAAAGTATTCGCTATGACCATAGCATTGGAAAAAAGGAAGCAGTGGACAAATGATTGAAAAGGAGTTGGGAGGTGAGAATGATTAATGAAAAATGATCCCAGAGGGGACAGAAGGGGATGGAATCAGTAGCACAAAACAAGATGGTAGGAAATTGTTATTTCCAAAGAGAAATTGAAGCATGGATTTGACATTCTAAAAAACAAAACTAACACAGAATCATAACTCTGGAGTTTGAAATCTGTTTTGTACTGAGAATACTTACGTAGTTTATGTAGATGAAAGGAGCAGTTGCCATGGTGGCTTAGGAGATGGCTATAATACTGAATGACAAATTAGGGTATTGAAGGACAGGAGGAAATTGCAGATCATCAGTACTATTGATGAAAGTCTAAAAGAATTGTGGAGATATGAGGGAAAGTTAAATCTAGGTGTGGAAGCTTAAGAATGAGTGTGCTAAATCAATCAGTCACAAGAAACTTGAAAGTTTCAGTGAGATTTTCAAACATTTCTCTAGCACAGGAAAAAACGGACTTGGTAAAATGAACTATCTACGTAAATATCTAAGGGTTGTACACATGATATTTTTGGGGTGATCATTTATTTTGGCATTTTGGTAACATTTTGAATACCATGTATTTAATTTGTATTAAAAGACTTTGGATCATAATACACTGAATTTGCTATGTTTTTAAATAAAGTTATGACATTTAACATTAAAAAAAAAGAAAACATAGGCAGCAGCCTCTTTGACATTGGCCCTAGAAACATTTTTCTAGATATTTTTATTTCAGGCAAGAGAAATAAAAGAAAAAAATAAGCTACTAGGACTACACCAAAATAAAAGTTTTGCTTAGCAAAATGAAAAGGCAACCTACTGAATGGGAGAAAGGCGAAAGATATATCTGATAAGGGGTCAATACCTGAAATATGTAAAGAATTTATACAACTCACCACTACCCCCACCAAATAATCCAATTAAAAATTGGCAGAGAACCTAAATAGACATTTTTCCAAAGAAGACATACAGATGGCCAACAGACACATGAAAAGATGCTCAACATCATTAATCATGAGGGAAATACATATCAAAACCACAGTAAGATATCGCCTTATACCTATCAGAATAGCTTGTATCAAAAAGACAAGAAATAGTAAGTATTGATAAGGATATGGAGAAAAAGGAGCCCTCTGCACTACTGGCAGGAATTCGGAAAACAGTAATGAGCTTCTTTTAAAAATTAAAACCACAAATACCATACAAATCAGTAATTTTGCTACTGGATATTTACCCAAAGAAAATAAAAACACTAATTCAAAAAGATAGGTGAACCTCTATGTTTAGGACAGCACTATTTACAACAGTCAAGATATGGAAGCAACCCAAGTGTCCATTGATAGATGAATAAAGAAGATGTGATACACACACACACACACACACACACACACACACACACACACACGTATACAATGGGATATTATGCAACCATGAAAAGAATGAGATTGTGCCATTTGTGACAGTTGAATAGACCTAGAAGGTATTTTGCTAAGTAACTCAGAGAAAGGTAAACACCATAAATGGAATCATTAAAAACAAAACAAATGACAAAGCAGAAACAGATCCATAAACACAGAGATCAAACTGGTGGTTGCCAGAGGGGCAGGGAGCAGGGGGTGGGCAAAAAGGGATGAAAAGGAGGGAGAGGCACAGGTATCCAGTTACAGAATGAATAACTCACAGGGTTGAAAGATACAGCATAGGGACTATAGTCAATGATATTGTAATAGAGTTCTGTGGTGACAGATGGTAGCTACACTTTTGGTCAGCACAGCATGATTATTTCTCAATTCGCTATGTTATACACCTAAAACTATTGTAACAGTGTGTGTCGACTATACTTCAATAAAAAATACCTTTTCTATTTATCCATATATTATCATATGTTCTTTAATCCTTTGTGTAAATGCACATTTCCATCTAATATCATTTTCTTTCTGACTGGAGGAATTCCTTCGATATTTGTTGGTGATTAACTCATTTAGTTTTTCTTTTAAAAAATTTGTTTAATGTTTATTTATTTTTGAGAAAGAGAGAGAGTGTATGAGTAGGGGAGGAGCAGAGAGAGAGGGAGACACAGAATCCGAAAGCAGGCTCCAGTCTCTGAGCTGTCAGCACAGAGCCCAACACAGGGCTTGAACCCAGGAACTGTGAGATCATGACCTGAGCTGAAGTCAGATCTTAACCAACTGAGCCACCCAGGCGCCCCTCGTTTAGTTTTTCTATGCCTAAGAAAGTTCATTCTGCCTTCCTTTTTCAAATATGTTTTTTGCTGAGAATAGTATTCACTATATATTGGGTGTTTTTTTTGTATATTTTGTGCTTTTGTTTTTAGTAAAAATGTGTCTCTACTATCTTCTGGCTCGCATTATTTCCAACAAGACATGTGTTTCTTATATTTTTCCTTTATACATAATGTGAGTTTTTCTTTCCTCTGCCTGCTTTTAAGATTTTTCTTTTGGGGCGCCTGGGCGGCTTGGTCGGTTATGCGTCTGACTTCAGCCCAGGTCATGATCTCATGGTCCGTGAGTTCAAGCCCCGCGTCGGGCTCTGTGCTGACAGCTCAGAGCCTGGAGCCTGTTTCAGATTGTGTCTCCCTCTCTCTCTGCCCCTCCCCTGTTCATGCTCTGTCTCTCTCTGTCTCAAAAAATAAATAAACGTTAAAAAAATAAAAAAAAAATTTTCTTTTTATCACAGTTTTTAAATAATATAGTTAAGGTGTATCTTGTATTGTTTTCTTCTGGTTTCTTGTACTTTGGGTACATTGAACTTCTTAGATCTTTCTGTTTACAAGCATACCTCAGACATATTGTGGGATTCTACTCCCAACCACCACAATAAAGTGAATATTGTAATAAAGCAAGTCGAATGAATTTTATTGGTTTCTCAGTGCATATAACACTTATCTTTATACCATACTATAGTATATTAAGTGTACAATAGCATTAGGTATAAAAAAAAGTACATATCTTAATTAAAAAATACTTTATCCCCCAAAATGCTATCATCTGAGCTTTCAGTGAGTAGTATGATCACAGATTTTCATAACAAATATAATATAAAGAGTTTAAAATATTGTGAGAATTACCAAAACGTGACATAGGTACACAAAATAGGCAAATGCTGTTTGAAAATGGTACCAATAGACTTGTTTGATGGAGGGTGGCCACAAACTTTCAATTTGTAAAAAATACAATATCTGAAAAGAACAGTAAAGCAAAGCAAAATGAAAAAAAAGGTATGCCTGTATACCTTTCATCATGTTTGGAAAGTGACCATGATTTCTTCTTTTTTTTTTTTTTTTTTTTTTTCTGTTCCCTCCTCTCTCCCCTCTTTCAATGACTCCACAATCACTTGTATTTGGCTGCCTAAATTGTCCGACAACTTCCTCATGTCTGTTCATTTGTTTTCAGTCTTCTGTTTAATTTCAAATATCTTCTATTGTTTTCAAGTTACTAATCTTTTCTAATGCAATGTGTAATTTGCTATTAATCCCAGTAAGAGTGTAAGTGTATTATTTTTTAATCTCAGACATCTTTAGAACTTCAATCTGGGTCTTTCTTTCTTTCTTTTTTTTTTAACTCTTTCATGTATCTAACTTAACATACTCAATCTTTCCTCTAGCATCTTAAAGATAGAGAATATTCCATAACTACATGAACTATAATTAAAATAACAGTTTCATTGTCTTTGTCTAATAACTCTATCATCTGTGTCATTTCTAGAAGTTTTTCTAATTGATTGGTTTTTCTCCACATTGTGAATTTTTTCTACTGTGATACTGCAACTTACAAAAAGAAATACATATTTGGTTTTTGTCCCCATTTCTGGCACAGAATTCCTAAAACCTTGGGGTTTCCTAAGTGATGAGAGTGAGGGTAAAGGTAACTTTTTTATTCATAACAAGCCCCTTTCAACCACACCTGATCTTTGTTAATGAGGTGATTTTTGGAAGGAAAGTGGGGGCTGGTTGCCAGGGGAACCAACCATGTGATTGCAGGATTAGAGCTTTCAGCTTCACCTCCCTCCCCCAACTTCAGACCTCCAGGGAGGGGAGAGGGAATGGAGATTGAGTTTAATCACCAATGGCCAATGATTTAGTCAATCATGTCTATGTAATGAAGTCTCCATAAAAATCCAAAAGGACGGGTTCAGAAAGCTTCCAAGTTGGTGAACATGTGGAGATTCTGGATGAATGGCATGACAAGAGAGGTCATAGAAGCTCCAAGCACCTTTGCAAATACCTTGCCCTATGCATCTATCTCTTCCACCTGTACACTCTTATTCTGAATATTTATTTTGCCAGAACTATCAACTAAATTCATAAATCTGTCATGTATGAAGCTCAATACCTGAAGACTTCTGTACATGGATACATTTCTTTCTATTTCTCAATATTTGAGTTCTCAGTGTCATTATGTGCTGTATACTGATATTCTTCCATGTGATATATAGATACGGATATAGATACAGATATATTTATTTTTAAATACATAAATCCCTGAATTATCCTATGAATTGGCTACTATTAGTTAAAGTAACTAAACAACATCCTAGCAAATGTCAATATCTGGGCTTGAATGTTGGCCACTGACATTCAGTGTCCCTGAGCCTTTAGCCAGAGTAATACTAGCTGATCGTATTGAACACTTATCCTGTGTTAGGCACTGTCCTAAGTGCTTTCTGTACATCAACTCGTCTAATCTTTACAACAACCCCATAAGGTAAATGCAATTATTTCCATCTTACAAATGAATAAACTGAAGTCCCAAGAAATAAAGTAACAGTCCAAAGGCACATTGTTGGTTAGGGCCAGAGCTCCACCACAGGCAGCCCTACTCTAGAGCCCATGCTCTCCACCACCATCCTTTCCCTGAGCTCCCTGAGCTCATTTCATCTTCTAATGGCTAATGTCCCTTTTACCACAAGCAATCTCTGCCTTTTCTAATTTTACACTATTGGTGAGGTCAAGGTGTGAGTTAAAAAGCACAAGTGATCTGTTCTCATTTATACCCAAGCCAGTCCCACAAAAGAACTATAAAACCTTATATATTTTGTAGTCCAATCTCCTCATTTTACAGATGGAGAAACTGAGTCCCAGGGTGGTTAGAAGTCTTGTCCAAGGTTAAATATAGATTTCCAATTTTTGTCAAAGCAGGGCATTTGGCAAAGTACTGAGTTCTCTTGTACAACAAATATTGAGTGCTCTTGTTCAACAAATATTTGTGGAATTGAATTGAAAGTTGAAATCTTTCTTGAGATTAGATTAGTTCAAAGCACCATGGTTAGAAATGCTTTGCAGATCCTGTCCACTTGACTGGTTTCTCTGCAAAAGTACTGGTATTTCTAGAAATATGTTTCATAACTAATAGAGCCACATTACCTATTGTTGTACTTATGTTCTCACATATTTTCCCACTGAGTTAGGTTGGGATTACTTTACTTTTGTACTATAGCCTTAAAGCTCCTTAAATCTCATAGCAGAGAGGCTATGTTTTCAAAACAGCTTCTCCCAGGTTTAACAAATTAGAATCTATTGATTTTCTTTGACAAAGTAAAGCGTATTGCTGTAAACTCAAGACAGACATGGTCTACATGGTAATGTAGAAGATATGTTTCAGGAAATTTGGGTAAGAAAAGTCATTCAAACAACCTATCAATTTGAAACAACCTTAAAGCATTTAATAGGAAAATTTTCATCACCATGAATCAATACCATAATTTTCTTATATAATTAACATGTATTGATCTGAATGTTATTTTTTTCCTTCTTGATAGAATTTGGAAATTCCTCTACTTCTATTTCCAGTAAATGTCAAGTATTTTAGAAAGGTTTTTAAAAATTAGTATAGTTATATCACTTTTCCCCTATGTATTTTCAAATCTTTACCTAATGAATAGTATTCTAGCAGGGATTGCATTCATATACAAACTAAATAGATTGAATGTAGTTACACTGGTTTATTTTTGTTTGTTTGTAGACTGTAGCATTAATAGGGTATTAGATATAGCTTTAAAAACTGAAATTAGAGAAAAGAGTCTTAGTAACTCAAACACTATAAACTCTCGTGTTTTCTTCTTATGAAACATAGATTATAAAGGTATTGTTCCAACACTTGAAACATATATCCAGATTATAGTGATTACAGATTTTTTGGATGACTATATTATCCAAAAATGTATGATTTTATCACACAAAAAATATGAAAATGTCCACTCTATTTAAAGAAGTTTTTTTACAGCTAACATTTTAAAATATGAGAGTATAATGCTTTGATCCTAAGGTTCCTCGGACAAAGAATGCTTTACAATTCTAGGAATAAAATTTTATTTTTCACTTTCTCCCCCAAAGATTTGTTTTGGGTTTACTTGATTTTTCTTTTAAAGATAAATAAATAATTTTGAACTGACCTTTTGTAAAAGAATATAGTATTATTTTTTACAATAAAGTTTTAAATTTAATTTGTTTGCCTAGATTCATGCATATAATGTCTGATATTTCAAAACATGTTGGTAAAGCATATCAACTACTTGGTAAAATGTATAAATCATATGACAAAATATGATTCAGTAACTTATCAGTACAAAAACACTTCAAACACAAGTTTTTTTGTTTTTTGTTTTTTAAACTTAGAATGCCGGTTACACACCCCTGTGGCTCTGGGTTCACAGGAGTGTATTGTTTATTTATCAACGTATGATTCAGTCAGCTTGTTTTCTATAAATTACTGTGATAAATTACAATGGAGACATACCTTTGTTAAATTTGAAACTCGAGATAAAATAAATGTTAGCCTTTTCTCCCTCCCCATTCCTCCAGAGTGCTCAGTATCAGGGAAGGTGGATTATTCATCTTCTAACAGCAAACAATGGTGAGCAAAAAATAAATAAAAATGCTTTATCAAATGGATATTAACAATGACCTTTTGTTCAGCATAACACATTTATAATAAAACAGGCACACTGGGAGGAAATGCTTATTCATTTACTAGGACCAAGATTAACAACAACAACAACAAAAATATCACCAAGGATTGAAAAACAACTTCTTCAAGGTGTATAATTCATAAGCTATGCAAATTTACAACCCTTCCTTAAGATGTGCTTCTTACTGATCAACCTCTAGCAATAAGCTATTACGCAAAGATAACTGTTTTGATATGTCAGTTTTTAAAATGTTTAATTAACTGATGACTGGTAGTTTCACTAAATTTATGTACTACACAAACATAAAAGAAAACAATAAACTATTATTTTTGCGAAGAATGAAATATACACTAATAATTTTCAGTTCTCAAATAATAAAGTTTAAAGGTGATCATGTGCCTTAATCAAGGATCAAAAAAACCCACTAAATAAATAAATCACTACATTACTAACAGAATGGCTGGTGTAATTGCTGATCTTGATATGTTTAGAACTTAATTCATATCATTCAAATCTAGTGATAGAAAAATTAAAATGCAAAAATCTCTATTTCTTTTAGCTTTTAAATTTTTTAAAATGGTGTTTTTAAAGATAGAAAAATATTTCAAAGGAAGGTATCCCTATACTTACATGATTTAAAAATTTTAACTACACGGGTGCCTGGATGGCTCAGTCAGTTAAGTGTCTGATTTTGGCTCAAGTCATGATCTTGAGGTTTATGAGTTCGAGCCCTGCATCAGGCTCTGTGCTGACAGCTCAGAGCCCAGAGTCTGCTTCAGATTCTGTTTCTCCCTCTCCCTCTCTGTCCTTCCCCCCACTTCTGCTCTCTCTCTTAAAAGTAAATAAACATTAAAAATTTTTTAATTAAATTTTAACTACAAAATGATAAAGATTATAAATATATTTAACATTTTCTAATTCCTCTTTTTCTAAAATTGATCGAACTGAGGGGGATCATTAAAATGTGTTTTTCTCACAGATATGGACACTAATATCTAAACTAATGAGCTGAAATGACACAACCAAAGTCACATCTACCTCTTGGTGGCATGAGAGTGTCTAACAGCAATATGAGTTTACATGTATAGATGTTTACTCTATGTAGGCACATCCCCAAGTACTTTCACAGATTATCTATAAAATAGGTACTATTGTTACTCCATTTTACAGAGAAAGAAGCTGAGGTACTGAACAGTACTTGCTTAAAGTGTTCATAACACTTTAACACAGGCACCATAATATCTTGTTTGGTCTCTCCCAAATGCATTGTTAGTGCTTTTAGGGAAGGAACATCATCTGGTATTTTAACATGTTTTGAAAATTGCCTATCCCCAAACTGGTGCACAGTAGATGCATAATAACAATTCATTAATTGATATTAATGTCATCTGGGTATATGAGCAAAAAATCATTTCAAAGATATTTGTCCAACATTTAATTGCTAAAAAGCTGCCTCACTGAAATGTAACTATTACATTATAGTGTTATTTAAGTTTGCTTCTTTGATGTATCTATGGGGAGCTTTAACAAAGATCCTTGAAAATGTAGCTACACACCAGCAAAGTCCCAGGAACACTGAATATAGAACTTGTTTTCCTTCAGAAATGCAGTAAAGCATCACTGACTAAATATTCTAAGTAACTCAAGAAAATTAAATAAAGAGTAATTATTGAGTATTATTATTTTATTATAATATTGACTCAGTCTAAATTAAATGTTTGGCATCCAAACTACATTGAAATGGATGCCTAGAATGTGTCTGAAATTTGAGCCTCTTGAAGTTTGCCATGTAGTGTTAAAGAAAAAAATACCTTCCAACATGATAAAATCATTGGTGCCCAAATCTATTCCCCACTATTCTACTGTTGCCACACCTACCCCCTGGAACCAGATTGAAATTCTCACTATCCAATATAACTAAAAAATTCCATCATAGAGTTAGCGCTGGAAGGGGAAAGAGGCATGGAAGTCAAGAGATAGGGGGTCAGTAGTCAAAACATATACTTTGTCAGAGAGCACTCCTCTTGCCCTTTTCCATTACAGCACTAATTTTACAAGAGAAGCTAGAATAGAGCTTGAGATGTCAAGAAGGATCTATTGGTCAGACAAGTTACTATGGACCTTAGAAGTACATAATATTCCTGCCCTGGAAGGTGGAGCTAGGACAGGAGCTTAGCCGGGGGGATGGGAGTGGCTTGAGTTTGCTAGTGAGTGTGGCTTAACTACAGCCAGATAATTTTTACCTATTGCATTACTTAGGTCACTATTAGAGTTTAGTTTGCATGCGTCTGAGGTATTACAGATACCTATTTTAGGTATTTTTTATGAATAGACAGCTCTGTTCTTTATGGAAGGAGGAGGTATAAAAGAATGTGACACTTTTTACCTATTTACTTATTAAATATTTATACCTCAACTGCTTCCAAAAATATTGTATAATATGTAAACCATTAATTCAAACATAAAAAAGACAAGAGCTGAGATTAGGGTTAGAGAAGGAGAGCAGGGAGGAGGGAGAGGAGAACCACACAGTTCATGCCAAGATCAGCATGAATTCACACCTGAGGCACTATTGATGTGTATTTTCTCCAGTCCTCAGAGAGGTCACATGGTAGGCACTTGCTCCTGGTACTATAAACGAATCAGTGCTCTAGGTCAGACAACAGCTAAAGAGAATTGTCTCATCTGCATCCTTCTATTGCATCTGGAGAGAACTGTTTATAAGTTCATTGCAACAGATATGATTGCAACAGATATGAAGTGGTGCAGTTTCTAGTAGAAAACTGGAAGGCCAGCTCTAAACTGTCTTTTACATGTGAAGGAAAGTGGTTCTGAGCCTCTGTCCAGATGCCAAGGGATCTACAAGTAGACAACAGATAGAGAGGTACCCATAGACACACAGTCAACTCTCAGCAACTTCCTCCCTGAGCAGATTCCATAGGGTTATATCTTTATGTCAAAGAAGTGAGGAGGACCTTCTGCTTCCCATATTCCCTACTATAGTTGGGATCAGTTGGTGGAGGCAGTGGTGGGAAGTGATGATCATACAAATAGATATTAGGAATCACCATCATCAAACCAGCTGCTAAAAACTACATTTCCAGAAACCTCTACTAATTGCCACAATTGCAACATTCAATTGGAGAAGCACCACCACCAAGTCTCTGTTTATTTGGACCATGAAGTCATAGTGTCAGACTAGGGTAACCAGAGGTTTCTGGCCTTTTCTCCAGTTTAACATGAGTAACTGTTAATAACTGTGGGAAGGGTAGAGAATATTGGTCTTTCCATACATTTATGGTATGAATCTGATGGGTACTGAGCCTTCCATGTATATATAGCTGACATATTTGGAGTCTCCAGCAATTAACAGAGATATGAGGAAAATAGAATTAAGATAGCTTCAAAGGCTGTTTCCGAAGGCAAGGTGGTCAGTTCAATGTCCTTTATTTAGATCATCAACTGACCCAGCCTGATTGATATCTGTGCCTTTAGGAGAGAAAGAATATATTTAAAGTTTTACTAAAATCTCTGTGGGACAAGAGTTTCAAAGCAGCCCTGATTTGTAGCCTAGCTGAAGCAGCAAGATGGCTAGGAAAGAAGACATAATATTCCATGGATACCAAATCCCGATGATGTTGGTGACTCAGTAGTGGAATAAACAGCTTCACAGAAAACAGTCCTTGGCAGCTTTGGGGTCTCTTCAATGGGTAGAAGCTGCCTCAGCAACAGACATTGCTGCAGGAAGCAACAGCAGGGGAGAAGGAAAAAGGGATAAGACAGCTACAGAATAGTACTTGTGAGTACAAGTTCATGTACTCGAGAGATGCCCAGAAATAGTTAAAGGTCGACTGTCAAATGAGTGAGTTTGTGGAATTGGTAGTGGGCAACCCAGAGACAGTACTCATAAAGCCAAGGTGATAGAAGCTGTACACACTTCAGAGGTGATGAAGGATGCACATCCACACACACACAAACACAAATTTTTTTATCAGTTTTTAAAAATTCAATTGTTTTCCAGACCTTGGATTTTTATTAGAGTGTGGCCCAACAAAGAAGAATATACTGTACTTTTTAAACTCAAAGGGTTTAGGGGGGACATTTTCTAACTGTCAAGAAAAATTTAGCAGTGCCATTACCCAATTTTTTAAAAAATTTATTTTAAATATTTCAGCCTTCTATTATAACAACCACCTCAAAAGGTATTGACTGAAGACAACAATATGAATGATTTTTCATGATTCTGTGTGTTGGCTAGGCTCATATGGGTGATTCTTCTACTCCTCATGGTATAAGCTGGGTCACTCATGTGACTGAATTTTGCTGGTGGCCCAGCTGGGACTGAAACATCCAAGAGGGCATCACGTACAATGTATGGCAGTTAATGCTGGCTGTTTTCTGGGGCACCTTGCATTTTTTCCATGCAGTCTCTCATCTTATGGGGCCTTACTTTCTATGTTGCTTTTTCAAAAGGATAACCCAGACTTCCCTACATGGTAGTTGAATTCTAAGAGGTCAAAATCAAGAGCCACAGTGCATATTAAAGACCTGGCCCAGAAGTCACTCATATCCCTTCTACAACATTTTATTAGTTGCGGTAAGTTACAGGGCTAGCTCAATTTCAAAGGGAGTTGCCTTAGAGGAGTAGAAAAGTCACTCGAAAGGGGACTGCAGGGTGGGAAGAATCACTGTATCTATACTTGATTCCAAAATCCCATACCAAACAAAAAATCTTGTGTAATAAATTTGAACTCTAGTTCAATACAATGCGTGACTATTACTATGGGGAATAAAATGATTAATGTTTCAGTCAGATCAGCATCTGTTTTCCATTGATACTCTTGATTTCATTATGTGAATTTAGTGAAACACAAATGATACTCTATTAGCCTCTGGATAAAAGTCTACTCTGAAGAAATCAAATGACTCACTGAAGACCTCTCAATTCACTCATTTATCATTCTAGTAAGTAAGTACTGATAAATCATAAATCAGAGTCCACATCAAGAGGAAAATGGAGGTCTGGCTAAAATTTTTATTACCTTCATGTATAAACTTTCTCTAACAAAAGTCATGAAATAAGCTAATACCCTTATTCACATCACTGGGAAATTTTAGAAAACATTAGTTAGAGGAAAACAAAATTCAATGAATGAAAGTCACTTTCTATTTATAATTGTGGATTTCGTTTGTTTGTTTAGTGTTTTCTTCTTTGGCTTCCCATGATCCAGATCTGGTCCTACGCCAGGGAATCCCTTACTGTATACATTTTTGTGGGAGGCAGAACCCAGGCTCCTACTTGGCAGCTAACTAGGGTTACATATTGTCTTCCCTGGCCCTTGACAGCTACTTTCTTGACTTATGGCCTAGGCGGCTGCACCTGGCTGGTGGGCACTCCAGAACTAGAGGAAGGGTTGCAAAGATACGGGGACAGTTAGAGATTGCTGACAGTGGCAAAGACAGAATGAGCCCAGGGCAACACTGTTGACTTCTCAAGGCCTGGGTGTTCCACCACCCACCCAGCCTTCTTGGTTTCAATCAGTATCTGAATCTGGTGTTTTGGCCTTCCAATCTCATTTCAATAAATTATTTCACTGCTTAAATGACTTAGAACCAGGCGATACCGTAGTTTTGCAACTACAATCCCTGGCAGAATAGGCAGGGGAGAGAATTATTTTATAAATATTTATCGGATATAATACTGTACCATGCACTATAGATGTAACATTTCAACAACAACAACAACAACAAAAGACAAACTTTCTTACTCTCATATAGCTTGCATTCTAGTGAGGGGGCTGGGGGAGCACAATGAGAAGGTGACTAATAACAAACAATCCAAGCAAGTAAAATACATGTTACCGTCGCTGTGAAGTGCTACAGAGGAAAATGAGGCAGGGAAAGGGACAAGACTGCTGAGGAAGGGTGTCCAGCCAGTGGAGACTTGCAATTGTGAACAAGGTGACTATGAAACTGTCACTGAAAAAGCAGAATTTGATCCAAGAAGACAACTTAGGGCCTGAGGCAGGAGTGTGCCTGAGGCTTGCTATGAACAGAAGGAAGCCAGTGTGGCTACAGTGGCAGGAGAGATTAGTAAATGAGGGTGAAGAAGTCATCTGGTGAAAGCAAAGTAAGGCCTTAAAACCACTGTTAGAGCTTCATCTTTTATCCTGGGTAAGCAGGAGAGACACTGGAGGATTTTAAGCAGAGGCATGTCTTGGTTGGATTTAGCTTCTTCTTCTTTTTTCAGTGTGAAAGAGAGACAGCGCAAGCTGGGGAGGGGCAGAGAGAGAGAGAGAGAGAGAGAGAGAGAGAGAGAGAGAGAATCCCAAGCAGGCTCCACACTGCCAGCACAGAGCCCCATGCGGGGCTCAGACTCACAAAACATGAGATCATGACCTGAGCCAAAACCAAGAGTTGGACGCTTAACAAACTGAGCCACCCAGTTATCCCTAGATTTAGATTTTCAAGGGATAAGTCCAGCTGCTATTTTGAGAAGAGACTTAGAAGTGGGGATGTGTACTGGTGACAGCAGAAACCAGATACTAATGAATTGTCTCATCAATTCCAGTTAACAGATGATGGTGGCTTGGGCTAGAAGCAGTGAAGACTGAATTATTTATGTTTTCCACTCTGGCTGCTTTCAGTGTTAATATGAGTGTAGGAAAATATCAGTGCAGCCTAGCCCTTTTCACATTATTATAAAGTCTTTCTTAAGTCAATGTTTTTCAAAAGCTATGTTTCCTGGGAAGATGGCGGCGTAGGAGGACGCTGGGCTCACCGCGTGGCCTGCTGATCACTTAGATTCCACCTACACCTGCCTAAATAACCCAGAAAACCGCCAGAGGATTAGCAGAACAGAGTCGCGGGAGCCAAGCGCAGACGAGAGGCCCACGGAAGAGGGTAGGAAGGGCGGCGAGGCGGTGCGCGCTCCACGGACTGGCAGGAGGGAGCCGGGATAGAGGGGCGGCTCGCCAGCCAAGCAGAGCCCCCGAGTCTGGCTTGCAAAAGCGGAGGGGCCTGACGGACTGTGTTCCGACAGCAAGTGCGACTTAGCGTCTGGGAGGTCATAAGTTAACAGCTCTGCTCAGAAAGCTGGAAGGCTGGAGGACAAAGGGAAGGAGAGCTGCTGAGCCCCCCGACGACAGAGCTCAGTTTGGTGGGGAACAAAGGCGCTCGCCAGCGCCATCTTCCCCGCCCATCCCCCAGCCAAAATCCCAAAGAGAACCAGTTTTTGCCAGGGAACTTGCTCCCTCCGCGCAAACACCCAACTCTGCGCTTCTGCGGAGCCAAACCTCCGGCAGTGGATCTGACTCCCTCCTGCTGCCACAGGGCCCCTCCTGAAGTGGATCACCTAAGGAGAAGCAAGCTAAGCCTGCCCCTCCTGCCCCTGTGCACCTTTCCTACCCACCCCAGCTAAGACGCCAGATCCCCAGCATCACAAGCCTGGCAGTGTGCAAGTAGCCCAGACGGGCCACCCCACCCCACAGTGAATCCTGCCCCTAGGAGAGGGGAAGAGAAGGCACACACCAGTCTGACTGTGGCCCCAGCGGTGGGCTGGGGGCAGACATCAGGTCTGACTGCGGCTCCGCCCACCAACTCCAGTTATACACCACAGCACAGGGGATGTGCCCTGCAGGTCCTCACCACGCCAGGGACTATCCAAAATGACCAAGCGGAAGAATTCCCCTCAGAAGAATCTCCAGGAAATAACAACAGCTAATGAGCTGATCAAAAAGGATTTAAATACTATAACAGAAAGGGAATTTAGAATAATAGTCATAAAATTAATCGCTGGGCTTGAAAACAGTATAGCTGACAGCAGAGAATCTCTTGCTACAGAGATCAAGGGACTAAGGAACAGTCAGGAGCGCTGAAAAAAGCTTTAAACGAAATGCATAACAAAATGGAAACCACCACGGCTCGGATTGAAGAGGCAGAGGAGAGAATAGGTGAACTAGAAGATAAAGTGATGGAAAAAGAGGAAGCTGAGAAAAAGAGAGATAAAAAAATCCAGGAGTATGAGGGGAAAATTAGAGAACTAAGTGATACACTAAAAAGAAATAATATACGCAT
>NW_024412413.1:31582771-31684776 GCF_014898765.1 Herpailurus yagouaroundi
AGGGTTGATGGGGGGTGGGAGGGAGGAGAGGGTGGGTGATGGGTATTGAGGAGGGCACCTTTTGGGATGAGCACTGGGTGTTGTATGGAAACCAATTTGACAATAAATTTCATATAAAAAAAAAAAGCTATGTTTCCTGTTGAAGAACGTGCTATTGTAAGTATGTGCTCTATTTGCTTGTTGGCTGGTTGGTTCCAGAGGCAGCTGTCCATGTGGCATGATTCTGCCTGCCTTAGAGGAATCCTCTGACTCTGGCCAAAATTCCATACTAGAGAAGTTACTACAGTCTGTGTTAAAGCTTTGTAAATATATTACTTCCCACATGGACATGATATAATAATTTCACTTTGAAATGCCATTAACCATTAGTTTGGATTAATTTACGAAGAAAACATTAAAGATAAGGTTTAGGAAGAAAAATGCCCAAAGGAGGAATCCTATGCAATTAGGATAGGGCTGGAACAGATAAAAGAGGCCTAGGATTCAGACTCACAAGAACAGTGATCCCTTATCTGGGAAAACAAAGAAAAGGTGACACCAGTAAGATAATCCTACATCTTTCAGAACTAAATCTAGAAAATGGCCCATCACTAAACACATAAATAACTGGCTTCCACCTTTCCAGGGCCTCAGAGAATTTGTTGAACTAAACCCCTTTAAAAGTCTAGCAGTATTGAATAAGAGAAAAATAACACACCCTGACCTTTGTTCTTAGTCTCTCTCCTACTTTACTGTGGGTTTTCAAATGGGAGGATTTGAAAACATCCATCGTTTGTCAGAGGCAGTTCTCCAAATCCTTGCAGTTAAGTTGTTGAACTTGTAAGAAACTAGAGGACTAAAGATCAGGCGAGAGCCCTCCAGGGATGATGGAGAGCATGGTGGAAAGTCTTGCACTTGTGTAGTGTCCAAAAGATATCTGCAAAGCTAAGTTTCTATTTATGACCCAGTATCTAATTATATCGAAGGATATATATGCCTCAGCCCTCTTGCCCTAAAGAAGGACATTATATTCACTTTTTAAAAACTGTCACACAATAAAAACTACCTTTTGTGCTCAACCCTTTACTTTGTACATGCTTGCCATGGTCTCAGAACAAAGATACACCTGCCTACACCCTCCCTGCCACGCTCAAATACTAGCTCCATTAGTAAATATTTGCTGTTCCACAGAGGCAGTACGAGGTGACAGAGGGCAGAAAGTGAAGGAGAATTGGAGATGCACATGTGCTTCAGGAACAGGCACACAGACTCAAACCTTGCCTTCTGTCCTTTAGAGGTTTGGGACATTGGGCAAGATCCTTCCTCTTTATGAGCCTCAGTTTCCTTGTCTCTGAAATGGGGGAGAGGTATAATTCATAGCTGGCAGTATGATTATAAACATCAAAAGAGATCAGATGACAAGCATCTGGCCCAGTGTTGTTCAGTTAGGGTGCATGTGGCTGCCAGAAACCAAATACCCAACTAAAAGCAGTTTCAATGCAAGGGGTTAGTTTTTCTCAAAGAACAATAGACACAGAGGTAGGGATTCCCTGCGCTGGTGCACAAGCCCAATGGCAGTAGAGATCTCAGTCATTTTCTCTGTGGTTCTCTGGGCTGGCAGAGCTCTAGGTATCATGTCCTAACATAACAATACCCAAAGCAGAAGGGTAGGCATTTTGCTTTGCATGCCTCTCATCAGGGAGAATTCTTCACAGAAGGCCCAGTAACATCCCTTCTGGTCCCATTAGCCTACACCAAATTACATGCCTGTATCTAGGCTACAAGCAAGGCTGGAAAAGTGAGTATTCAGCATTTTCCTTCCCGTGAGAGCAAAAGAAAAACTAGGAGGGATGTGGCAGTTGGGTAGAAAAGTGATGATGTCTGCTTGTGGTGCTAAGCTTAGTAAGCACTTATACACATTAGTTCCCTTCTCACTTCATTGGAAGCGCAATACATCTAGCAGGTGCTGGCCTACATTTCCAGACCCCTCTACTGTCTGTGAATACTGCAGTGTGCTAGCTCACATCCCCAATTTCTTACCAAGGTTTCTTCCTGACTCACTGCTTAGGTTTCTATTTTTAAAATATAACTAAGATGCCTATTATAAAAACAACAACAATAGCAACAAAAGCAACAAAAGAAAACTTCCTTTTCTTGACAGGCTCACCTCTACAGGCACATGCTGTGATTAGACAAAGGTACAGACATGAAAAGACCAGGGTTCCACGCTATTTCTGTCTTGAAATTTCAATAGAAGTTCATGGCTATCTCAATGTTTTTTCCAGATGGATTTATCTTTGGTATGGAAAGTGTTACTCCTTGTTTATGCTGGCCATATTCTTTTGCTCAATCTGTTCTACACAAGGAGTGAATTTCAAATAAAAAAAAGGATATTAACTAATTTTAATACATTCCCTTTCTCTGTTGCCACAGTGGCAGCAAAGGGCAGTGGAGAATAGTGATCTGGAAGAAAGAACAGAGCTAATGAAGAGAAAAGAACCATGGACCAGTTAGGTTTGGAGGACAGCACTGAAGAGCCAGCCAAAATCTAGAAAATGAAGCAGCCAGTATATTGCAAAGGCCATAGGAGGAAAGAGAGGCCTTCACTAAAATTAATTAAAGATGCAGGTCTTAGAAACCGTACTTTTAAGAAAAGTACACAGATATATTTAGACGTAAAACCAAAAAAATAAGATGTGGACTTAGCACAGCCAGCATGGGTAAATAAATGTATAATGGGATAGTAAGAAGGTAATATAGACCAGACTCAGAACAGGGACTACTTCTCTTGGCTGTAATCGTTCAGTTCTTAGTAATGCTTAGTGAAGGGAAATTGTACTCCTAGGACCGGGTATAACCCTGTTATAGTTAGTTATCCATGAATTAACATAGGAAAATATATAAATAAAAGCGTGTGTTTGTGTGTGTGGAGGAGAGAGAGAGAGAGAGAGAGAGAGAGAGAGAGAGAGAGTTTTGTTTTAAACCATTTAGAATAAATTCTTTAGCTACTGTGATACCTGCACTGGATCAACATTGCTTGACTATAACAGGTTTCTGAAAACCAAATGGGAAAAGCTGGAGTGTCTCAATTGTTTTAAGCCAGGTTAAATTCTGTGTCAGTGTGCTTTTTATTATAGTAACTAACGGCATTTATAGTGTTAAGAGAAGATATACTTTAAATTTTTAGCATTGAGAAACTTGAATTTATTCGTAGGAAGAAGTTTCAGATTAATTGGTGATTATTTTGGAAATGTTTTCTGCATGTTTGGTTGGTTCCTCCAAATGCATTACAAACACCTTGGGTTAAAAACTACTTCTTGTTTGTTACCAAAATTTTAATTCTATATAGCTCCTCTTAAAATTAGGTTGCACACAGATTTGATTAATACATTTTTGGAGTGTCTGTTATCATCCCGGTACAGTTTTTAACTCATTCTTACTCTTCAGCACATTCAAGAATAATATATAACTGCTTAATTATATTGGTTTTATAGTAACTGAGACACAACAACATTAGCTCATTGCTACATGCTGTAAGGATGTTCATTACAGTGAAAATGTACTAATTAGCTCATCCATTAACCACGTGGCCTGAAAATCCATGGTAAGCAACTTTGCTCATGCAATGGTCCTTTAAGAAAAACACCAATGGCCATGATTGTTTGTATGTTATTTACTGTATCTAAACATATACAAAAAGTAAAACCTTTGGGGGTTCTTGCATGTATTTTCCACATTACTTTAAAATAGTGTATGTGTATGCGTATGTGTATGTGTATGTGTGTGCATGTCCAGATTTTTATTTCCCTAAGTGAACATAAATTTTGCCTGCATAAGACGTATAAATTCAGCTGCCCATGTGTAGATCAGTTTAGCATTAGACTGCAATCTAGAAATGCTGACATTGACCACCCATACCTGTAGGATGAGACATGCTGGGAGTTATTCTTTCTCTCTGATAATTTAGGATAGCTGAAGGCTGGGTACCATATTGCACCACAACCGAGTGATGAGAAACTCAAATTTAAAGCCTTGATCATCCCAATTTTTAAACAAGGAGGATCCCTGTTAAAACCTTTGCAGATGTATCCATAAACTTAGCAACCACAGAGTTCAAAGTCAACAGCTTAAAAGAGAAAGAGAGGAAGATCCTTGTTTACTCTTTCACCATGTACTTTCAAAACACAATGGTGGGAGAAGTTTTGTTTCAATTTTTCCCATAGGTACTCCTTAGGGAATACATTTATACAGAACAAAATAGTCTTTCTATGACTCAACAGAAATAGAATCTTTACTATTATTTCAGCTTAAATGTGATTAGGTGGGAGCATTCCTTTGTTATTTGTTTCCTGTACTCTAAAGGTAGAATTTAATGTAATCTTGTTTCACTTGGATTCTGACAAGTGGCAATGATTAATTTCTCTTTAACAGTTACTCATACATCTCCAAGTAGAGTATTATTTTTATTAATAGATGAAAATATTTTGCTTCAAAGAACTAAAAGAACTTAGATATTCTGTCGTTGTAATAGTCTTGTCAGGTATCTTGGGCAGGCATTTGGCAATATTCAGCCCTTTTCTACATAGAATAAAGATAGGCAGTACAATGAATTCCTGAGCACTTTATCTATATTATTGTACACAGGGGCAGAGGATCAATTACAAGTTTAGATGCTCCCAAATATGGCTTCTTAAAAGCATGTAGCATAGGTAAGAGAGATCGAGAAGCACAACCTTTAAGAAGATATATGACTGGTGACTTTTAGCAAAAATGAAGAATCATCAAAATTTGTGTTTAGCTCTTCTATTCTTGCTATTTTGTAGTATTTTATCCTGCAGATACTCCACTATCCAGGTGCTGTGTTTCTCCTAGTCATCATAATCTCTTTCAGTAGTTCAAGTTCATCTGTCCCAGGGACGATTCTAATGTTAAGTTTCTTCAATAAGTAAGAAGATTTGCTATAGGTTAATGAAATTATAAGCATGAGATGACATGCAAGGCCTCAGTTACTCTTAAAGTCATAAAATCACTTTTATGTATTCCATCAAACATAAAGCAAGCTTTCACGAGAACCATATCCTTTCTTTATATGCTACATTTTTATACTGTCATTCTTTTTTCATCCTGTTGTTTTCCTGATAATTATTTAAGTGCCTTTCAACAAAATGTATATAAAATTTTATATTAAACCAAAATAAAGAGCCAAGAGTAATCATGGTCTTAGGAAAAGGGACTTTCAAAAGGTAGTCTAAAGTTAAGATTGGCTTTTTTCCATGGGTTATTAACATGAATGCAAAGGGATAAGAAAGTAGTAGTAGTAGTAGTAGTAGTAGTAGTAGTAGTAGTAGTATAAGACTTCAGAAAATATCCATCATGGGGCATCTGGGTGGCTCTGTCAGTTGAGCATTGGATGCTTGCTTTCAGCTCAGGTCATGAGCCCAGAGTTGTGGGATCAAGCCCCACAACTGGCTCTGTGTTGGGCCCAGAGCCTGCTTGAGAGTCTCTCTCTCTCTCTCTCTCTCTCTCTCTCTCTCTCTCTCTCTCTCTCCCTATGCTTTCCTCCCCCACTCACTCTCTGTCTCTTTCTCTCTAAAAGAAATAAAATGAAAAAAGAAATATTTTTTTAAAAAAGAAAATATCCATCAGTCTACCAGCCATGTGTGCACATTCCACAGTACACACTGCCAAATCCTGAAGACCTGAAGAAATACATATATTTCTCTCTAGAAATTTCTTTAGCTCCTTTTTTAAAAAGACCAGCAAATAAGGGCATTGTTGATGCCACCAAAGTGTAACAAGGCACAAAAATTCCCTGATATTAAAAGAAAAATAATAATGTCTCTACTGGGAAGAGAATCTCACTACTCCTTTCATCTTTCAACCTTATTTATTTATTTTTATTCTGTGAAAAACCTCAAACTATACAAAGAGCAGAATGTTAGTGCTTATACATAGACCTGAGACCAAATTGTCATACAGAAAAGATCATACACTAGAATATGAACTTTTAGACTTCCTCCAAATACCGTTTATGCCAATGGAATTGCTTATAGAACTGCTGGAGTTGGCACTTAATGTGTGTGTTCAGTGATCAGCAACTAAAACTGTAATTTTTATCCATTGCCACCAGGTGGTGGTGGTGTCCTACCCACAGCTAACAAAGTCACTATTAATGCATCAAGTTCAAATGAAAAAAAAGTGTGCTATTCCTTTTTCTAAAGAAATCATGAGATATAGCTTCTTGATAGAATATAATATAAAAATAAAATAATTACATCGTGTTCCAAGTAAGATCATCTATCGTGTAAGTCAGTGTATAGTGTAAGTGTATAGTAATAGTAACACTTGCTGGAAGGCATCAACTACCTTTGGTTTTCAATGTTCACATATTTCACCCATAGAGCAAAAATGTAGTTGTGAGTTTAAAAACAGATTTTTAAAGATTATGATGAAAACCTAGATGCAGTGTTGGTTGGTTTAAGCCACTCTTTCTCAAGATGTGGCCCTAAAGCCATCGGTACCCCTTGTAGTTATTAAATATACCTCCCTTCAGACCTACTTTGGGAGCCAAAGTGTGTGTGCGTTTAATGAAATATAATATATAAACATATGGAGGGGAAGATGGTGGTGTAGGAGGACTCTGGGCTCACCTTGTCCTGCTGATCACTTAGATTCTACCCACATCTGCCTAAATAATCCAGAAAACCACCAGAAGACTAGCAGAACAGACTCTCCAGAGCCAAGCATAGACAAGAGGCCCAGAGAAGAGGGTAGGAAGGGCAGAGAGGCAGTGTGTGCTACATGGACTGGTGGGAGGGTGCTGGGGCAGTAGAGGGGCAGCCCACCCGGCAAGGCAGAGCCCCTGAAGTATGGCTTGCAAAAGTGGAGGGGCTACACTGCGTGAGTTCTGACAGCCAGCGGGACTTAACATCTGAAATGTTAAAAGTCAACAGCTCTGCTCTCAGAGAGCAGGGAAGGCAAGAGGATGCCAGGAGGGAGAGTTGTTGAGCCCTGGAAGACAGACCTCAGCCCAGCTGGGGAACAAAGGCAATGGCAAGCACGATCTCCCTCTTCCATCCCCCAACCGAAATTCCAAAGGGAACCAGTTCCCATCACTGAACTTGCCTGCACCGTGCAATACTCAACACTGTACTTCTGTGGATCCATCCTTCCAATGGGACTGCCTCCCTCCTGGTGCTTCAGGGCCCCTCCCACAGGGACCACCCATGGCAAAGCAAGCTAAGCCTGCCCCTCCTGCACCTGTGCACCTTGCGGATCCACCCTGGTTAATAGGCCCTTGGCCAGATCCCATCAAAGCAGCACCACAAGCCTGGCAGTGTGCAAGTAGCCCAGACAGGGGCCACACCACTCCAGAGTGAGTCCTGCCCCTGAGAGAGAGGAGGATAAGGTATACACCAGTCTGACTGCAGCCCCGCACACCAACCCAAGTTTCTCCAGACAGCACAGGAGAAGTGCCCTGCAGTTTGGAGCCACTGCAGGGACTACCAAAAATGACGAAATGGAAGAACTCTCCTAAAAAGAAACTCCAGGAAGCAGCAACAGCTAACGATTAGATCCAAAACGATTTAAGCAATATAACAGAACAAGAATTTAGACTAATAGTCATAAAATTAATTGCTGGTCTTGAAAAAAGCATAGAGGACAGCAGAGAATATATTGCTACAGAGATCAAGGGACTAAGAAATAGTCATGAGGAGCTAAAAAAATGTTACAAATGAGGTGCAAAATAAAATGGAGGCAGCCATAGCATGGATTAAAGAGGGAAAGGAGAGAATAGGTGAATTAGAAGATAAAATTATGGAAAAAGAGGAAGCTAAGAAAAAGAGAGATAAAAAAATCCAGGAGTATGAGGGGAGAATTAGAGAACTAAGTGATGCAATCAAACAGAACAATATCTGTATCATAGGAATTCCAGAAGAAGAGAGAGAGTGAAAGGGGCTGAAGGTGCACTTGAACAAATCATAGCTCAGAACTTACCTGATCTGGGGAAGGAAAAAGGCATTGAAATCCAAGAGGCACAGAGAACTCCCTTTAGACGTAACTTAAATCAATCTTCTACACAACATATCATAGTGAAACTGGCAAAACACAAGAATAAAGAGAAAATTCTGAAAGCAGCTAGGGATAAACAGGTTCTGACTTACAAAGATAGACACATAAGAGTAGTAGCAGACCTATCTACTGAACTTGGCAGGCCAGAAAGGAAAGGCAGGAAATCTTCACTGTGATGAACAGAAAATATATGGAGCTGAGAATCCTTTATCCAGTAAGTCTGTCATTCAGAATAGAAGGAGAGATAAAGGTTTTCCCAAACAAACAAAACCTGAAGGAATTCATCACCACTAAACCAGCCCTACAAGAGATCCTAAGGGGGATTATGTGAGTGAAATGTTGCAAGGACCACAAAGTACCAGAGACATCACTACAAGCATGAAACCTACAGACATCACAATGACTCTAAACCCACATCTTTCAATAATATCACTGAATGTAAATGGACTAAATGCTCCAACCAAAAGACATATGGTATCAGAATGGATAAAAAACCAAGACCCATCTATTTGCTGTCTACATGAGACTCATTTTAGACCTGAGGACACCTTCAGATTGAAAGTAAAGGGATAGAGAACTGTCATGCTACTTGAAGTCAAAAGAAAGCTGAAGTAGTCATACTTATATCAGACAAACTAGACTTTAAATTAAGGCTGTAACAAGAGATGAAGAAGGGCATTATATAATAATTACACAAGAGCTAACAATTATAAATGTCTATGTGCTGAATACAGGAGCCCACAAATATATAAAACAATCACAAACATAAGCAACCTTATTGACAAGAATGTGGTAATTGCAAAGGACTTTAATATCCCACTACAACAATGGATATATCATCTAGACACAGGATCAATAAAGAAACAAGGGCCCTGAATGATACATTGGATCAGATGGATCCGACACATATATTTAGAACTCTGCATCGCAAAGCAACAGAATATACTTTCTTCTTGAGTGCACATGGAACATTCTCCAAGATAGATCACATACTGGGTTAAAAAACAGCCCTTCATAAGTATAAAAAAATTGAGATCATACCATGCACACTTTTAGACCACAATGCTATGAAACTTGAAATCAACCACAGGAAAAAGTCTGGAAAACCTCCAAAAGCATGGAGGTTAAAGAACACCCTACTAAAGAATGAATGGCCCAACCAGGCAATTAGAGAAAATTTTAAAAAAAAAATGGAAACAAACGAAAATGAAAATGCAACAATCCAAACGCTTCGGGATGCAGTGAAGGCACTCCTGAGAGGAAAATACATTGCAATCCAGGCCTATCTCAAGAAACAAGAAAAATCCTAGATACAAAATCTAACAGCACACCTAAAGGAAATAGAAGCAAAACAGCAAAGACACCCCAAACCCAGCAGAAGAGAAATAATAAAGATTGAGCAGAAATAAACAATATAGAATCTAAAAAACACTATAGAGCAGATCAACGAAACCAAGAGTTGGTTTTTTGAAAAAATAAACAAAATTGACAAACCTCTAGCCAGGCTTCTCAAAAAGAAAAGGGAGATGACCCAAATAGATAAAATCATGAATGAAAATGGAATTATTACAACCAATCCCTCAGAGATACAAGCAATTATCAGGGAATACTATGAACAATTATATGCCCATAAACTGGACAACCTGGAAGAAATGACAAATTCCTAAGCACCTACACACTTCCAAAACTCAATCAGGAAGAAATAGAAAACTTGAACAGACCCATAACCAGTGAAGAAATGAATCAGTTATCAAAAATCTCCCAACAAATAAGAGTCCAGGACCAGATGGCTTCCCTGGGAATTCTACCAGACATTTAAAGCAGAGATATCTATCCTTCTCAAGCTGTTCCAAAAAACAGAAAGGGAAGGAAAACTTCCAGATATTCCATGAAGCCAGCATTACTTTGATTCCTAAACTAGACAGAGACCCAGGAAAAAAAGGGAACTACAGGCCAATATCCCTGATGAATATGGATGCAAAAATTCTCAATAAGATACTAGCAAATTGAATTCAACAACATATAAAAAGAATTATTCACCATGATCAAGTGGGATTCATTCCTGGGATGCAGGGCTGGTTCAACATTTGCAAATCAATCAATGTGATACATCACATTAATAAAAGAAAAGAAAAGAACCATATTATCCTGTCAATCGATGCAGAAAAAGCATTGACAAAATTCATCATCCTTTCTTAATAAAAACCCTCAAGAAAGTCGGGATAGAAGGAACATACATAAAGATCATAAAAGTCATTTATGAAAAGCCCACAGCTAATATCATCCTCAATGGGGAAAAACTGAGAACTTTCCCCCTGAGATCAGGAACACGACAGGGATGTCCACTCTCACCGCTGTTGTTTAACACAGTGCTGGAAGTTCTAGCATCAAGCAATCAGACAACAAAAGGAAATCAAAGGCATCAAAATTGGCAAAGATGAAGTCAAGCTTTCACTTTTTGCAGATGACATGATATTACACATGGAAAATCCGATAGACTCCACCAGAAGTCAGAACTGATACAGAAATTCAGCATAGTCACAGAATACAAAATAAAGGTACAGAAATCAGTTGCATTCTTATACACTAACAATGAAGCAACAGAAAGACAAATAAACTGATCCCATTCACAATTTCACCAAGAATCATAAAATACCTAGGAATAAACCTAACCAAAGATGTAAAAGATCTGTATGCTGAAAACTATAGAAAGCTTATGAAGGAAATTGAAGAAGATATAAAGAAATAGAAAAACATTCCGTGCTCATGGGTTGGAGGAATAAATATTGTTAAAATGTCAACACTACCCAAAGCTATCTATACATTCAATGCAATCCCAATCAAAATTGCACCAGCATTCTTCTCAGAGCTAGAACAAGCAATCCTAAAATTTGTATGGAACCACAAAAGACCCCGAATAGCCAAAGTAATTTTGAAGAAGAAGACCAAAGTGGTAGGCATCACAATCCCAGACTTTAGCCTCTACTACAAAGTGTTAATCATCAAGACAGCATGGTATTGGCACAAAAACAGACACATAGACCAATGGAATAGAATAGAAACCCCAGAACTAGACCCACAAATGTATGGCCAACTCATCTTTGACAAAGCAGGAAAGAACATCCAGTGGAGAAAAGACAGTCTCTAACAAATGGTGCTGGGAGAACTGGACAATAACATGCAGAAGAATGAAACTAGACCACTTTCTCACACCATTCACAAAAATAAACTCAAAATGGATAAAGGACCTGAATGTGAGACAGGAAACCATCAAAACCTTAGAGGAGAAAGCAGGAAAAAACCTCTCTGACCTCAGCCGCAGCAATTTCTTACTTGACATATCTCCAAAGGCAAAGGATTTAAAAGCAAAAATGAACTATTGGGACCTCATCAAGATAAAAAGCTTCTGTACTACAAAGGAAACAATCAACAAAACTAAAAGGCAACTAAAGGAATGGGAAAAGATATTTGCAAATGACACATCGGGCAAAGGGCTAGTATCCAAAATCTATAAAGAACTCACCAAACTCCACACCTGAAAAACAAATAATCCAGTGAAGAAATGGGCAGAAGACATGAATAGACTCTTCTCTAAAGAAGACATCCAGATGGCAACAGGCACATGAAAAGATGTTCAATGTCACTCCTCATCAGGGAAATACAAATCAAAACCACACTGAGATACCACTTCATGCCAGTCAGAGTGGCTAAAATGAACAAATCAGGAAACTATAGATGCTGGTGAGGATGTGGAGAAATGGGAATCCTCTTGCAGTGTTGGTGGGAATGCAAATTGGTGCAGCCACTCTGCAAAACAGTGTGGGGGTTCCTCAAAAAATTAAAATAGGTCTACACTATGACCCAGCAATAGCACTGCTAGGAATTGACCCAAGGGATCAAGGGATACAGGAGTACTAATGCATAGGGGCACTTGTGCACCAATGTTTATAGCAGCGCTTTCAACAGTAGCCAAATTATGGAAAGAGCCTCAATGTCCATCAACTGATGAATGGATAAAGAAATTGTGGTTTATATGCACAATGTAGGACTATGTGGCAATGAGAAAGAGTGAAATCTGGCCTTTCGTAACAACGTGGATGGAATTGGAGAGTGTTATGCTAAGTGAAATAAGTCATACAGAGAAAGACAGATACCATATGTTTTCACTGTTATGTGGATCCTGAAAAACTTAACAGAAGACCATGGGGGAGGGGAAGGAAAAAGAAAAAAAAAAAGGTTAGAGCGGGGGAAGCTAAACCATAATAGACTCTTAAAAGCTGAGAATAAACTGAGGGTTGTTGGCGTTGGGGTGGGGGGAGGGTGGGTAATGGGCATTGAGGAGGGCACTTGTTGGGGTGAGCACTGGGTGTTGTATGGAAACCAATTTGACAATAAATTTCATATAAAAAAAAGAACTTGTAAAACTCAGCACCCTCAAAACAAATAATCCAATACAAAAATGGACAGAAGACATGAAGAGAAATCTTCCCAAAGACATACAGATGGCCAACAGACACATGAAAAAATGCTCCACACCACTCATCACCAGGGAAATACATATCAAAACTACAATGAGATACCACTTCACACCTGTCAGATTGGCTAAAATCAACAACACATGAAATAACAGGTGTTGGTGAGGATATAGAGAATGGGGAGGAACCCTCATGCTCTGTTGATGGGAATGCAAACTGGTACAGACAGTCTGGAAAACAGTGTGAGGGTCCCTCAAAAAGTTAAAAATAGAACTATTCTATGATCTAGCAATTACACTACTAGGTATTTACCCAAAGAACACAAAAATACTAATTTGAAGGGATACGTGCATCCTGATGTTTATAGCAGCATTATATACAATAGCCAAAGTGTGGAAAGACCCAAATGTCCAATGACTGATGAATGGATAAAGAAGAGGTGGTTTATGTATATACACACACACACACACATATACATACAATGGAATATTACTCAGCCATCAAAAATAATTAAATCTTGGGGCACCTGGGTGGCTCAGTTGGCTAAGCTGACCATGACTTCGGCTCAAGTCATGATCTCATGGCTTGGGAGTTCAAGCCCTGCATCAGGCTCTCTGCTGTCAGCACAGAGCCCACTTGTGTTCCTGTCTCCCTCTCTCTCTGTCCCTCCCTAATGCGTGCTCTCTGTCTCAAAAATAAATTAAAACATCAAAAAATTTTAAATATATATATATATATAAACATATAAGATGTGTAATTTTATATAATATATATAAATATATATTTGTGAAACCCTACAAGTAATTTTTTTCTCTTTTTATTTTTTAAATGTTTATTTATTTTGCGAGAGAGAAAGAGAGAGCAGGGGAGGGGTAGATAGAGGGAGAGAGAGAATCCCAAGCAAGCTCTGTGCTGTCAGGCTATCAGCACAGAGCCCAATGCAGGGCTTGATCCCATGACCCATGAGATCACAACCTGAGCCAAAATCAAGTCAGACACTTGACTGACTGAGCCACCTAGGGGTCTCTCCAAGTAACATTTATGCACACTAAATTTTGTGCACCTTTAATTTAAAGATTTAAACAAGTTTCATATACTGTTTTAAATGTTTTCCCCTGATATGTTCTCTTCCTCTATTCATCTTTGAATAACATCCAAAATAGAAGACCAAAATACAGATACACACTTTTTACAATAGCAACTTCATAAACGTATATAGGTATATAAGCATATATTACAAATGAATAGATTGGTTTTTCTGATGTTTCTGTACAAGCTTTAATTGTACAATCATCATTTTTTTTTGGTAGTAGGGCACAAGGGCTATGACACAATTAGTTGGTAAACAGATTAGACAAAGGTGGAATGGAAGCTGGAGATGACATAAAGCAAACTCTTAGAAAAGTCTTAGTAGTAGGTAACAGTCTGGCGACATTTTCAAAATGTGGAAGCCTAGTCCCCAGCCATGACCTCTTAAAAATAAATCTGCTGAGGTATGGCTTAGGAATCTGTGTGTAATAAAACATTCACAGCTCACTCTGATGACAGTCTTAGTTGAAAGACACTTTTCGACAAGGATATTGGGAACAGAATATTATGACAAGACTTTAGGCAAAAGACAGAATCAGGCATTGGACAGATCAGTATTAGACTGGGGTACAAAAGAGTGTATTGGCTAAAAGGAAAGAACTGTGATTTGATCACACACACACACACACACACACACACACACACACACACACAAATAGTAAGATTGTCTTCTTATTGAGAAATATGTAAGTTCCCTCTGCTAAGAGTAAGATTTGGTTTAGATTGGAGGATAGGAATGAGCCTCCAGATATAGGATAACCATCCCTGATACAGGATTTGGCATAAATTTGAATATTAATTATGGAGTTGAAGAGATTATTTCAGTAGCCCTGGAATTTTCATTTCAGTATAGAAAATTCAGTTTTTTATGAGCTTGAAAAATCACTAATGAGTGAAGTTAGCAGAATATTGGGAAAGGATGGGCAGGTTTTTATTTATAGCTTATGTTTGGAAAATATCCTCATTTTAACCTACACTGAATCAATATACAGGAATTCAAGAGGCAAGAAACCACTACTGTCTTTTCCTGTTATACACTGCAGTAAGTCACAGATCATGGTCCACATCACTCTTCATGCCCTTACACTTTGTACAGTTGACTAAATATCAATGTCAACAAATGCCTATTAGGTCAATATTTAGACAAGCAAACCCAAAATTACTACCTCTAAGTTCACCAGTGTTTATAGTAACTAAAGCAGCAAAGTGCATAAAATAGGGCATTATGAGTTCTGTTAGTTGTTTTTCCATTAGGAAACACTTTCTGTTGATTATAAAACAAAATGAAATGTGTTTTCCTCTTGTGTCCTGCTTGGATGCTTAGATACTGGCAGGTAGTTTGCTGCTGCTGTTTCTCAGCTAAATCTAAAAGAATCACTGGATTTTGGATTTTATCTGCTCCTCAAAAAAAGCCTAACCCTGCACAGGAATTGTATGTTACTATAACATGTATCTATCCACCAACAACACATGTCCTTTCCTTTTTGGCAAAGCACATTTCCTATTTCTTTCTGAATAAAATTAACAGGGAAATGAATAAAGTTCAGTGTCACACATAGCATTCCATTCCCATATTTACTGTATAGTGCTTTGGAGTGGTAAAAGTTTCACAGACAAAATACACTGATCCAAGTCACCCAAAGGCAATGTCAGTGCGTTGGAGACTCTTGTTGGGAGTTCTCTTTTGGTCAGGAGGAAACAGCAGAGCGGTGGAGGCATAGCTATTTTCTGAATGCATCAATTATATCATTTTTATGCATTCATCTACATTCACACAGAACACTTGTTCATAAACACTAACTGTTTGGGTAGGGAGACAGTAAGAGTAAAGAGGAAGAGCAGAACGGCAAAGATGGGTGCCCTCAAGTTATGCTATCGGTCAGTATTGTTGGAAAGAAAAAAAAGAAAAGAAAAGATGGATGAGCCCCATAGAGACAATTATCCTTTATGAACTCGGAATGACAGTATTAAAACTCGGGAAAAAATTTAGTGCTTATAGTTTGCCTATAATTTGGCTTATGTCCTTGGCTATATGAGAGACTGATAAAGAAGAGTCAAGCCTGAAAGAAAAGGTTAGCCTTAAATTACATGTTTTCTTGTTCTCCCAGTGTTGCAAATCTCAATGTTCTGCCCTATCTATGCATGTCTTGCCACCTCAAAAAGATTGAACATTCAACTGCAGAGCTGGCCTTGAAAGAATTGCCAAATAGCTAATTACAAAGACAAGGAGAAATTGTTTTAATGAGCATTGGCAGAGGCTTTTAAAAACACTTTCCCCCAATAAATGATGAAAACAAAATATCTTATACCGTTTTCACTTAGTTTTAAAAACTAAGTAATAATAAATTTTAAACACATCAACCATATGAAATATGCAAGGACATGCTAATAACCTTCTTCCCATCTCATCTCCAGTTCTAACTTCATGAGTTTATTGTATACCCATGCAGTTTAGTGTGAGAAATTCCATGCTACTGTATTTTTATTTGAATTTCCCTGACCACTAATAATAAATATTTCCTGATGTTCATTGGTCACTTAAAACACTTCCAGAATTTTCTAGAGCAGGGCTCTCTAACAAAACTGTTCCACCATTTTGGAGATTCTACGTGTGTTGCTGCCCAAAATGGTACCACTAGCCGCACATCATTACTGAGCGAGGAAATGTGACTATTGAGACTGAGGAAATCAATTTTAAATTTTATTTAGATATAATTAATTTAATTATCATGTGTTCTCTATCTACCATATTGGACAGCATGACAACCACAATCTCATTATAAAAGTGAAGTCTATTATAAAAAATACTCTGCAACCTAATTTTGTTTGCCTCATTAAAATTAGTCATAGACAGGGGCGCTTGGGTGGGTCAGTCAGTTAGGCATCTGACTTTGGCTCAGGTCATGACCTCAAAGTTCATGGGTTCAAGCCCCACATTGGGCTCTGTGCTGACAGCTCAGAGTCTGGAGCCAGCTGCAAATTCTGTCTCCATTTCTCTCTGTGCCTCCCCTGCTCATGCTCTGTCTCTCTCTCTCTCTCTGTCTGTTTCTCCCTCTCTCTCAAATATAAACATTAAAACAAAAGTTAAAAACAAATTATTCATAGACTTTTATCCAGGTCACTACATATAGATCTATTCTTTTTAAATAGATGTATAAATTTCAAATCCATAATTTATCCAGCCATTCTCCTACTGATGAAAAGTTTTTAAATTATTGCTGTTGTTTTGCCAATACAAAGTATTATTTTAAAAAACCTCTCACCTTTGTGGCTATGATTGTATAAACATTATCAAAAGTATACACATTTTTAATTTCAATAGCCAATAGATTTCTATCCAATCTTCCAAATATATTGCAATATTGCACATTCCTATGAGTAATGAATTTCTGGGCCCAGTTCCCTTACTCTCTTGTCAGCACTAGATACTATTCACGGCTTCTTATTTTTTGCCAATGTCAGAGGTAGGAAATTCCATGTTGTAGTTTGAACCTGCATTTCCCTGACCACTGACAAGAAGAATTTTTGTGTTTATTTACTGGTCACTTAATACATGTTGACAATTCAAAGCCATCATCTGATTTTCCCTTAAAACAGAAGCTAAAGATCCTAAAGCATTTGTGTCATAAGTAATTTGGGGGGTTCAAAGAACTACTTTTAAATATATAGGTAGAGTTCAGATCCAAATTTAGTTATATAGACAATTATATGACTTAAGATTATGGTTTGTTATAGAACTAGTTTTTTGTTTGTTTGTTTGTTTGTTTGTTTTACAATATAAAACTAAAGTACAGGTGTTGAATTACCCACATGTGCCTTGTACCTATCATGTTAGACAACACAATGTTTAGAGTCTCAGATACATATGGTAAAGGTTGCTTGCTATGTTATCAAAAATTAAACATATTAGTGCAAATTGAAAAATAAAAGTCAAGAACAATGTTTCTCAAAGTATGGTCCAAAAATCAATTGCATCAAATCAATTGGGGTGTTTGTTAAAGAAGCCAATTTCTGGTTTGCATCCCCAACTCAAGAATAATCATATTCTGAGAGACACCCTGGAATCTGCGTTTCAACAACCTATGTTATTTTTATACAACTTAAGTTTTAAAAACAATTTCATTTGAGGGACTGAAACAATGTGATAGTTTTTTTGTTGTCATTTAAATCTAACCAATTTTGCATTAAGACAAAAAGTCATCTAATAGGAAAGCTAACCTAAAAATAAACTCCAAAATACTTTAAGAGTAAATGAAAATACTTTTTGCTACAAACACCAGTCTATATATATTAGTAACTATTAGTGTTTGTAGGCATCTGATGGTTTCTTTTGGAGGATCATCAACAAAATAAATATTATATTTTAAACAGACTTTAATGTTATTAAAATATAACCACACAGAATATGTTTTCAATCTTCTAATTTTAAATTACTATCAAAATATATGTTATCCACTAGGAAAGCATTGTAAAATTAAAAAGCATTGTTTTACATAACAAAAGGACTAGGATTTAGACTTGGGTTTTGTGTTAGCTATATGAGGCATTAGTCTTAACTTCAATTCTATGACTGTTAAATAATCTATGGAGTGAGAATTATAGTATCTATTTCAGATAGCTGTTTTGAGAATTTAATCAATTGTAGTCCATGAAAAGCACTTTGTTAACTGTAAAGTATTGATTACTATTATTATTTTAGCAATTTGGGAACACTTTTAAATAGGCCTTTACAGGAAAGGTATCAGCAAGATGATAGAATAGAAGGTTCCAGCTCTCATCTTCCCACAGAAACATCAACTTAGCAACCACTTACAGAAAAGAAAACCTTTGTGGGATTGTCCAACCAAGTATGGGTACAGCTCAGGACCAGAAGATGCTCCCTTGGCCCACAATTTCCCCTATGGAGGAAAGCAAGAGCAAAGTAAGCAAGGTTTCCCCAGCCTTTTGAGATTTTGCCTAGGAAGCCGCACTCCACAACAAACAGTGAGGGGATGGGCCTGGCACAGTCATCTGGGGGCAGCTAGCAGCACAAAGAAAGAAAGAACAGGAATGCACACATAGATCTCAACAGTTAGATGTGGATCCTGCTAACCAGTTCAGGAACTCCACCAGGAGGATTATCCATGAACTCTACAGGATGACTTGCCTGCAGAACCCCCATCAACCCACCAATGTGCACCCCCAGAATTCCACATGCCATTCCATGGCTGAACCCGACAAACCATGCAAAGTTCCTCATTACCTCTGAAGATGCCTGTGCAAGTCCCTACAGATAGCACATAAATTTCAGTATTAGGTGCAAATCTTAGCAGCCAACTTGACTCTGCAGGAATGGGAAAAAGATGTGTAATCTTGAACACTTAGGGGAAATAAATGGGAAGCTCTCAGCACTGGCCTGACTTAGCAGGATGGAAAGGAGGCACAGATTCCTCAGACATTAGGATTCCCTAAGAGGGTACAAGAGGAATGGTCACATCCATACGAAAAGTCTGCTACATCCCCAGAATCTCTAGCTGGCCTGAGTAGTGAAGGTCTTTTTCGGCTAAAGCCAGGCAGTAAAGACTGGAGGAGGTGACCGCTTCTTCAAATGTGAAGACAGTAATGCAAGTTTTCAAGGAACACAAAGTAAAGGAACAATTTTTTTGTTAATCTTTACTTTCAATCCTAAACAATCTCTTTCCTTTTCATAACAAAAGTACAAAAAAAAAATGGACAGAGGAAAAATGACATTTGCAAATGATGTGCAGTCAATAAGCATTTCAATAATCTCATCACCAATACCCATGTGCAAAGTATAGACTTCAGATGGATAATTGTCAGCAATCAGAACTATAGTATAAATCAACAATCTTAAAATTTCACATAAAAAGATGAAGAAATGAAGCAAAGAATATCACCCCCCGCCCCCCCGGGAAAAAGTCATCAAATCACACAAGAAGACAGCAAGAGAGGAAAGAAGAAAGGAAGTACAAAACAATCAGTAAACAATGAACAGAATGGCAATAGTAAGCCCTTACTATCATTAATTACTTTAAATGTAA
Organism: Herpailurus yagouaroundi; assembly: GCF_014898765.1. NCBI lineage: Eukaryota > Metazoa > Chordata > Mammalia > Carnivora > Felidae > Herpailurus > Herpailurus yagouaroundi. The sequence continues at coordinate 31,602,429 of NW_024412413.1, forward strand.
ATAGATTAGATTCTTTAACCAAAAGACATAGAACAACTGAATGTATAAAAAAACAACCAAGATCCTGGGGCACCTGGGTGGCTCAGTCAATGGAGAGTCTGACTTCAGCTCAGGTCATGATCTCAGGGTTCATGAGTTCAAACCCCACATCAGGCTCACTGCTGTCAGTGAAAAAGCCCGCTTTGGATCTTCTGTCCTCCCCCTCTCTGCCTCTCCCCTGATCACACTCTCTCTCACACATAAAATAAATAAATAAATAACCTAAGATCCTACCATATGTTGCCTATAAGAGACTCATTTTAGCTTTAAGGACACACATAGTCTGAAAGTGATAGGAGAAAAAAAGATATTCCATGTAAATGAAAACCAAAGGACTAGAAGTTAGTCATATTTGTATCAGACAAAATAAACAATAGTAAAAAATTGTCACAAGAGAAAAAGAAAGCCATTATGTAATCATAAAGGGGTTAGTGATCCAGGGATATAACAATTGTAAATACATATGCATTCAGTAACAAAGCACCTAAATATATAAAGCCAGTATTAACAGAACTGAGGTGAGAAATAGACAGCAATTCTATAATAATAATAGGGAACTTCAATACCCCACTTTCATTACTGAACAGATCATCCAAACAAAAAAAAAATTAAAGAAACAGCAGACTTGAACACTATAGACTAAGTGAACCTAAAAGATATATATAGACCGTTCTTCTCAAAAGCAGCAAAATACACAATCTTCTTAAGTGCATTTGGAACATTATCCAAGACAGATCATATATTAGGCCACAAAACAAGTTTTAACAAATTTAAAATTGAAATCCTAGCAAATATCTTTTCTGACCACAATGGTATGTAAATAGAAATCAATTAACAGAGGAAAAATTAGAAAATTAACAAATATGTGGAAATTAAATAACACACTCCTGAAAAACCAATAGGTCAAATTTAAAAAAATCAAAACTGAAATTTAAAAAATATCTTGAGGCAAACAAAAGAAACACAAGATACAAAAAAATTATAGGATAGGCTAAAGCAGTTATAAGAAGGATATTTATAGCAATAAACGTCAACAGTGAAAGAAGGAAGGAAGGAAGGAAGGAAGGAAGGAAGGAAGGAAGGAAGGAAAGAAAGAAAGAAAGAAAGAAAGAAAGAAAGAAAGAAAGAAAGAAAGAAAGACAACCCAAAATCACACCTCAAGGAACTAGAAAAAGAACAACCTGAGCCCAAAGTTAGAAAAAGGCAAAACATAATAAAGGGTAGAACAGAAATAAGTAAAATACAGACCAAAAAAATAATAGAAGAGATCAACAATACTAAGAGCTGGTTTTTTGAAAAAGTAAACAAAATTGACAAACCTTTAGCTAAACTAATTAAAGAGAGGGGATTCAAATGAAATTACAAATGAAATAAGAGACAATATAACTGATATCCCAGAAATGCAAGGATTATACGACTCTTCTATGAACAATTATATACCCCCAAATTGGATAACCTAGAAGAAACTTACAAATTCTTAGAAAGAGACAACCTATGAAGACTGAATCATGAAGAAATTGAAAATCTAAACAGACCAAATAAAAATAAGGATATTGAATCAGTAAATCAAAAACCTCCCAACAAAGAAAACTCAGGGCCAGATGATGTTACAGGTGAATTCACCAAACTTGTAGAGAAAAATTAATACCAATCCTCTTCCAACTCTTCCAAAAATTTGAGAGGGGTGGATGGAATACTTCACACTCATTTTAAAAGGCCAGCCTTACTCTGATGTCAAAGCTAGATAAGAACACTACAAAGATAAAAATATAGAAAATATAGAAAATTACAGGTCAATATACCTGATGAACATTGACTTGAAAATCATCAAAAAATACTACCAAACAGAATTCAACAGCTTATTACAGTATCATACACCATGATCAAGGGGGACTTATCTCTGGGATGTGAGATTGGTTCAACACACACATATATGTGATTTACCATATTATCAGAAGGATAAATATTAGATAATCATCTCAGTAAATGTAGTAAAAGTATTTGACAAAATTGAATGCCCATTCATGATAAAAACTCTCAATTAAATGGGTATAGTAGCAAAATACCTCAACATAATAAAGACAATATGTGACAAGCCCACAGCAACCATCATACTCAATGATAAAAAGGTGAAAGCTTTTCCTCTAAAATCAAGAAAAAGACAAAGATACCCACTCTTGCCACTTATATTCAACCTAGTACTGGAAGTCTTAGCCCAAGATATTAGGCAAGGAAAAGAAATAAACAGCATTCAAATTGGAAAAGAAGTAAAATTGTCTATTTGCAGATAGCATATTATATATAGAAAATCTTAAAGATTCGACCAAAAGCTATTAGAACTATTAAATAAATTCAGTAAAGTTGCAGAATACAAAATCAGTATATGACAATCAGTTGTGTTTCTATACATTAAAAATGAACTATGAGAGAAATTAAGAAAACAATCCTATTTAGAATTGCATCCAAAAAAGAAGAAAATACTTAGGAATAAATTTAACCAAGAAAGTGAAAGGTCTGTATGCTGAAACTATAAGACACTGATGAAAGAAACTGAACACTGAAATAAATGGCAATATATCTTGTATCCTTGGACTGAAAGAATTAATATTGTTGAAATGTCCATAACTACCCAAAGTGATCTACAGATTCAATGCAACCCCTATCAAAATTCAAATGGCATTTTTCACAGAAAAAAAATTGAATTTGTATAGAACCACAGAAGACCCCAGCAGGTCAAAGCAATTCTGGAGGTATCATGCTTCCTGATTTCAAACTATGTTACAAAGCTATAGTAAACAAAATGGTATGGAACTGACACAAAAGCAGACACATAGACCAGTGGAACAGAATCAATACTCTAGAAATAAACTCCCACATATACAGTGAACAGATATATGACAAGGAAACCAAATATGTTGAGGAAAGGATGGTCTCTTCAATAAATAGTGCTGCAAAAACTTGACAGCCACATGCAAAAGAATGAAATTGGACCCCTATCTTACACCACTCATAGAAATGAACTCAAAATATGGGGTGCTTGGATGGCTCAGTTGGTTAGGCTTCCGACTTCGGCTTAGGTCATGATCTTCAGGTCCATGACTTTGAGCCCCGTGTCAGGCTCTGTGCTGACAGCTCAGAGCCTGGAGCCTGCTTCGGATTCTGTGTCTCCCTCTCTCTAACCCTTTCCCGTTCATGCTCTGTCTCTCTCTATCTCAAAAATAAATAAGCGTTAAAAAAAAATTTTTTTTAAATAAAAAAAAAAAGAAATTAACCCAAAATAGATTAAAAGCTTAAATATAAGACCTGAAGCTATAAAACTCCTAGAAGAAAACATAGGGAAAAAACTTGACATTGGCCTTGGCAATGATTTCTTAATATGACACCAAAAGCACAAGCAACAAGAGCCAAAATAACAAGTTTGACTATATCAAACTAAAAAGCTTCTGCACAGCAAAAGAAATAATTGACAAAATGAAAAGGCAACTATGGAATAGGAGGAAATATTTGTAAACCATACATACAATAGGGAGTTAATATCCAAAATATAAAGAATTTGTACAACTAAAAAAAAAAAAAAAAAAAAAAAAAAAAAGGAAAGAAAGCAAGCAAGAAAGCAAGAAAGAAAAGAAAATTTCAAATAATCCAGTTAAGAAGTGGGCAAAGGACCTAAATATACGTTTTTCCAAAGACATACAAACGGCCAACAGATACATGAGAAGATGATCACTATCAGGGAAATGCAAATCAAAAGCACAATGAGACTTCTGGGAAGATGTCAGAGTAGGAGAATTCTAAGCTTACCTCATCCCAAGAATACACCAAGATAACAGCCATATCAGTGCTACCAACTCAGAAAACAACCCAGAGACCAGAAGAACAGACCTATCATGGTTGATTACAGAGGAACCCACATCAAAAAGGATAATAGAGGGGCAGAAATAACTAGGGAACCAACCCCTAAATGAGACTAATCATAAATGGCAGGGACACCACAAGCACAAAGAAGCAAGAGGATCGGACTCCACACCAGGCCCTTCAGGCACTGGGGGGATAGGGAAATGGGGATTTGCACTGGAAAGATGTATCCCCATAACATTTGGACTTGAAAACTAGTGGGGTTTAATTTTGCAAGTTTTTACAATCAGTGGGCCTTAATTCTGGGTACTTTAAAAATCAGCAAAATTAATTTTAGGAGAGCTAGAGGGTGATAGGAAACTGAGTTCCCATGCTTAAAGACCCAGCATAACAAATAACCCAACAGGACACAGAATAGAAGCAGCAGTTCAAAAATTTGAAAAGTGCCTGAGGTATATGTGAAGGAGATATATTTGCTAGTCTCAGCTCATGTGCTGGAGAGGCAGGGATTTTTAGACTTCTTCAAGAACAAAAGAGCTAGTGGGTGCCATTTCTCACCACCTGTAAGAGTTAAATTGTAGTGTAGGGCTAACCTGGCCTTAAGAAATAACAGCTTTGTTTTAACACTATAGGTTAAGAGATAACAGCCTTATCCTATCAATCAAGGGATGGATTAGCGCCTGATTGGATTAGGGCAAGGGCCTGTTTGAACTCTTTCCACCTGGGAACTATTCCTTCGTTCTGTTCCGGGGGATAATAAGACGACTTGGTCGGCTCTAAAAACTCTGTACCTCGGCTGTTCAAGACTGCACTCTGGTCAAGAGCGTCTGTCCTGATCGATTGGTTTGCCTTACCTCTCATTGCAATAAACTTTGTTGTGACTGTCACTGGTGCCCGTAGCATTCTGTTTCAGGAGTCCTGTGGATGCAACACACCCTCCAGCCTAGATAGCCCAAAACTTGTGGGAACGGGTGGAAACATTCTCCACCCATCTTACTAACACTGTGTGATCCACTCCCTGTGTTTTCCTATGGATTTGCCTCATCCAACCAGCTCAATTCAGCGGGTGTCCCTCCAGAGTGACTTTTGCCAGAGTACAACCTGCAAGCAGCCCCAGCTGAGACTGGCTCCACTCCAAAGTGACTCCTGCCCTGGGGAGTTGGGAAGATAACCACACACACCAGTGCTCTTGCAGCCCCAGCAGTCAAACCTTATAGCTGGCAGTGCAGAGAGAGAATCCCCAGCAGATGGACTGGAGGCAGACATCTGCATTCGTTGCCCACCAACAAAAGCCTCTCAGGGGACAAGGCAGAGAACACCCTGCAGGCAGATGCTGCTGCAGCCCTGGAAGATATGCTGAGGACAGGCATCCAGACTGACTGATGGCACTGCCAAATTGCAAGGTCCTGATGGCTCCCTAGATTCACCCCTTACCAGCACAGGGACCAAATCCCATCTGGTATACACACAACAAGCAAAGTGGGCCACTGTAGCCAATTGGACTAAAGGCAGATGTAGCTTAGCCACAACAATAGAATGCATGAATCAGACACAGGAGACACCTCTGAAGCACCTGGTTCTGATGACATTGTGCTACAGGGTACTCTAAGGCCACTATTTTCAAGATCAGGAGATGTAGCTCACTTTTCTAATATACAGAAACAAACATAGAGTTAGACAAAATGAGGAGACAGAAGAATATGTCCTAAATGAAAGAATAAAACAAAACCACAGCAAAAGAGCTAAATGAAATGGAGATAAGCAATATGCCTAATAAAACATTCAAAGTAATGGTCATAAAAATACTCACTGAACTTGAGAAGAATGGAAGATTTCATTAAGACTTTCAGCAGAGAGATACAAATATAAAAAAGAGCCAATCAGAGATGAAGAACTCAATAAATGAAATTAAAAATACTCTAGATGGAATAAATAGTAGACTAGAGGAAGAAGAAAAATGGATCAACAACCTGGAAACAGAATGAGTAATGGAAAACAATCAAGCTGAACAGCAAAAAGAAAAAAAGAATAATAAAAACTGAGAATGGGTTAAGGGAACTCAGTGACATCATCAAGCATAGTAACATTTGCATAAGAGATCCTAGGAGAAGAGGGACAAAGGGCAAAAATTTTATTCAAAGAAATAATAGCCAAAAGTTTCACTAATTTGGGAAAGGAAACAACCAACCAGATCTAAGAGGCACAGGGAGCCTTGTCCCCCTGGAAGTCAACCCAAAAGGGTCCACACTAAGACACATAATAATTAAATTGGCAAAAAGTAGTGATAGAAAATTTTAAAGGCAACAAGAGAAAATAGTTGCATCCAAGGGAAACCCCACAAGGCTATCAGCTGATTTTTCAGCAGAAACCACAGAGCTGATGGAAGTGGCATGATATATTCAAAGTGCTACAAGAAAGAAAAAAAAGCCTGCAGCCAAGAATACTCTACCCAGCAAGGTTATCATTCAGAATAGAAGAATACATAAGGAGTTTTCCAGACAAACAAGTTAAATGAGTTTATCATTACTAAACCAGCCTTACAAGAAACATTAGGGATTTCTTTGAGTGCAAAGAAAAAGCCATAAATAGGAGTAAGAAAATTAAGAAAGGAAAAAAAAATTATAGGTAAATATATATATAATAAAAGTAGTAGATTAATCACTTATAAAACCAGTATGGAGATTATAGCAAAAAAGCAGTACAATCAGTTATATATATAAAAATCAGTCAAGGAATTCACTAAATAAAAGCATGTCAACTATGACATCAGATACTTAAAATGTAGGGGTGTGTGTGAAAATATTTAGAGTTTCCAGAATGAGTTCAATGTTAAGTGATCATCAACTTAATATAGATTGCTATATGCATAGGATGTTACATATGAACCTAATGGTAACCACAGATTAAAATAACTGTGATATACAAAAAAATAAAGAGAAAGAAACTCAAACACCTCACTAAAGAAAGCCATCAAACCACAAGGGACAAAAGCAAGAGAAGAAAACAGAAAGAGAGCAGAACTAAGAAGAAATAAGTAACAAAATGGCAATAAGTACATACCTATCAATAATTACTCTGAGTATAAATGGAATAAATGCTCCAATCAAAAGATACAGGGTGACTGAAATGGATAAAAAGGCAAAACCTATCTATATGCTGCCTATAAGAGACTCACTTCAGACCTAAAGACACATGCAGGTTTTGAAAGTAAGGGATGGAAAAACATTTACCATGAAAATGGAAGCAAAAGAAAGCTGGGTTAGCAACACTTACATTGGATAAAATAGACTTTAAAACACGACTAGCAAGAGACAAATAAGGATACTACGTTATGATAAAGAGAATAATCCAACAAGAGGATATAATAATTGTAAATATTTATGCGCCCGACATGGGAATACCTAAATACATAAAGCATCTATTAACAGACATAAAGAGGTAATCAAAAGTAGTAAATAGTAGGAGACTTTAACACCACCTTCCATCAATAGATAAATCATCCAGACAGAAAATCAATCAAGTGTGCATTGATGGCACACTTATCCAGATTGACCTAACATATATATTAAAAAGATTCCATCCCAAAACAGCAAAATACACACATTCTTTTCAAGTGCACACAAAACATTTTCCAGAATAGATTAGATAATAGGCCACAAAACAAATCTCAATAAATTCAAAAAGATTGAAATCATATCATATCTTTTTCTGACAGTAATGATATGAAACTAGAAATCAATCACAAGAAAAAATCTGGAAAGAACACAAATATATGGAAGCTTCTAAACAATGAATAGGCCAACCAATAGATCAAAGAGGAAATTTAAAAATACGTGGAGACAAATGAAAATGAAAACACAATGGGCCTATCTTTGGGATGCAGAAAAAGCTGTCTGAAGAGGGAAGATTATAGCAATACTGTCCTACATCTAGAAACAAGAGAAATTTGAAACAACCTAGCCATACACCTAAAGGAGCTAGAAAAAGAAGAACAAACAGAACCCTAATCCAACAAATGAAAGGAAATAATAAATATTAGAGCAGAAATAAATGAAATAGAAACTGAAATAAACACATCAATGAAATCAAGAGCTGGTTCTTTGAAAAGATCAACAAAATTGATAAACCTTTAGCCAGACTCATCAAAAAAGCAGACGAGGGGAGGAGAGAGAGAGGTCTTAAATAAATAAAATCAGAGGGGTGCCTGGGTGACTCAGCAGCTAAGTGTCTAACTCTTGATTTCAGTTCAGGTCATGATCTCATGGTTCATGAGACTGAGCCCGCATCAGGTTCTGCACTTACAACAGAGACTGCTTGGGATTCTCTCTCTCCCTCTTTCTCTGTCCCTCCCCAACTCATGGTCTCTTTTCCCTAAAAATGAATAAATAAACTTAAAAAAATAAAATCAGAAATGGGGAAGAAATAACAACCAACACCAAGAAACACAAAGGATTATAAGAGAATGTTATGAAAAATTATATATCAGCAAATTGGATAATGTAGAATAAATAGGAAAATTCCTAGAAACATATAACCTTCCAAAAGTGAATCAGAAAAAAATAGAAAAATTGAATACACCAATTACTAGCAATGAAATTGAATCAGTAATCAAAGAATTCCCAACAAAAGTCCAGGACCAGATGACTTGCCAGGTGAATTCTACCAAACATTTAAAGAAGAGTTAATATCTATTCTTTTCAAACTACTCCAAAAATTAGAAGAGGAAGGAAAGCTTCTAAATTCGTTCTACAAGGCCCTGATACCAAAACTAGACAAAGATGCCACAAAAAAAGAAAACTATAGGCCAATATCCATAATGAACACAGATGCAAAAATTCTTAACAAAATACTAGCAAACCAAATCCAGCAATACATTGAAGAAACCATTCACCACAATCAAGTGCGATTTATCCCAGGAATGCAAGAGTGGTTCAATATCAGTAAATTAATCAATGTGACACATCACATTAATAAGAGAAAGGATAAAAAATAACATGATTATCTCTACAGATGCAGAAAAAACATTTGGTAAAGTACAGCATCCATTCATGATAAAAACTCTCAACAGAGTAGGGTTACAGGAAACATACCTAAGCATAATAAATAAGGGCCATATATGAAAACCCACAGCTAAATTGAGAGGTTCTCCTCCAAGATCAGTAATAAGACAAGGATGTTCACTCTCATCACATTTAGTCAATATAATACTGGAAGTCTTAGCCAGAGAAATTAGGCAGGGAAAACAAACAAAAGGCATCCAAATTGGTAAGGAAAAAGTAAAACTGTCACTATTTGTAGCCAACATGATACTATATGTAGAAAAACCTAAAGACTCCAAAGACTCCACCAAGAGACTACTATAACTGATAGATGAATTCAGTAAAGTCACAGGATACAAAATTAATACACAAAAGTATGTTACGTTTCCATATACTAATAACAAAGTAGCAGAACAAGAAATTAGGAAAAACAATCCCATTTACAATTGCACCAAAAGTAATACAATATCTAGGAACAAGCTTAACAAAGGAGGGGAAAGACCTGAACTCCGAAAACTACAAAACATTCATGAAAGAAATTCAAGATGATGCAAGTAAATTAAGATATACCATGCTCATGTATTCAAAAAATCAATATTGTTAACATTTTCATATCACCCAAAGCAATTTACAGATTTAATGCAATCCCTATCAAAATACCAACAAAATTTTTCATAGAACTAAAAGAAATGATCCTAGAATTTGTATGGAACCAAAGAAGACCTTGAATAACCAAAGTAATCTTGAGAAAGAAGACCAAAACCAGAGGTATCACAATTCCAGATTTCAAGGTATACGACAAAGCTATGGTAATCAAATCAGTCTTGTAATGGCACAAAAATAGACACATGGATCAATAGAACAGAATGGTGAGCCCAGAAATAAACCCATGCTTATCTGGCCAATTATCTACAACAAAGAAGTCAAGAATATGCATTAGGGAAAGACAATCTCTTCAACAAACAGAACTGGGAAAAATGGACAGCAACATGCAAAAGAATGAAACTGGACCACTGTCTCACATGATATACTTGAAATGGATTAAAGACCTAAATGTGAGACCTGACACCATAAAACTCCTAGGAGAAAGCTTGATAATTTCTTTTACATCAGCCATAGAAACGTTTTTCTAGATATGTCTTCTGAGGCAAGGAAAGCAAAAGCAAAAATAAACTATTGGGATGGCACCAAAAAAAAACCACTTTTGTGCGGTGAAATAAACTATCAACAAAAAGAAAAGGCAACCTACTGAATGGGAGGAGATATTTGTAAATGATATATCTGATAAAGGGATAATATACAAAATATGTAAAGAACTATACAACTCAACACCAAAAAAAAAAAAACAAAAAAACAAAAAAAACACAAACAAATGATCTGATTAAAAATGGGCAGAGAACCTAAATAGACATTTTGGCAGAAAGCCAGGTAGCCAGCAGACATATGGAAAGATGCTCAATATCACTAATCATCAGGGTAAAGCAAATTAAAACCACAATGAGATATCACCTTACACCTGTCAGAATGGCTAAAATTAAAAAGACAAGAAATAACTAGTGTTGAGGGGTATGTGGAGAAAAAGAAACCCTCATGTGCACTGTTGCTGAGAATGCAAATTGGTGCAGCCAGTATAAAAAACAGAATTGGGGTTCCTCCAAAAGTTAAAAATAGAATTACCATATGGTCCAGTAATTTCACTACTAGGATTTACCCAAAGAAAACAAAATCTCTGATTCAAAAATATATATGTATCCCCATGTTTACTGCAGCACTGTTTACAATAGACAAGTTATAGAAGCAATCCAAGGTCCATCAGTAGATGAGTGGATAAAGAAGAGGCAGTACTTACATGAAATGGAATATTACTCAGCCATAAAAAAGAATGAAACCTTATCATTACCATACATGGATGGACCTAGATAGAATAATCATAAGTGAAATAAGTCATTCAGGGAAAGGCAAATAGCATGTGATTTCACTCATATGTGAAATTTAAGACATAGAATAAACAAAGACTAAAATATACAAACTTAAAACCAAACTCTTAAATACAGAAAATAAGCCGGTGGTTTTCAGAGAAGAGATGGGTGGGTTATGGATAAAATAGATAAAAGGAATTAAGGGTACAGTTATCTTGAGCACTGAGAAATGTACAGAATTGTTGAATCATTATATTACACACTTGAAACTAATATAACACTGTGATAATTATACTTCAATTTTAAAAAAGCACAATGAGATATCACCTCACACCTGTTAGAATGGCTAGTGTCAATAAAGATAAGATATAAGTGTTGAAGAGGATGTGGAAAAAAGGAACACTATGCACTGTTAGTGGGAATGTAAATGGGTACAGCCACTATGGAAAACAGTGTGGAATTTCCTCGAAAAAAAAAAAATTAAAACTAAAACTACCACGTGATTCAGCAATCCTATTTCTGGGTATACTCCTGAAGGAAATGAAATCACTATCTTGAAGAGATATCTGTACCTCCATGTTCATTTCAGCATTATTCACAATAGCCAAAACATGGAAACTGCCTAAGTGTCCGTTGATAGATGAATGGATATAGAATATGTGATATACACTTAAAATGGGATATTATTCAGTCATGAAAAAGAAGGAATTATTGACATTTGTGAAAAATGGATGAATCTTGAGGGTATTATGCCAAGTGAAACAAGTCAGACAAAGAAAAGACATATGGTATGATCTCACTTATATGTGGAATCTAAGAAAGCCAAACTCATAGAAACAGGGTAAAGTGGTGCTTACCAGGGGTGGAGGAGTTGTTGATCAAAGGGTACAAACTTCCAGTTATAAGATGAGTAAGTTCTGGTAATTTAATGTACAGCATGGTGATTATAGCTAACAATACTGCATTGTATGCCTGTTATGTTATGAGAGTACATCTTAAATGTTCTCACCACCCACACACAAACAGTAATTGTGTGAGCTGATGGATATGTTAACTTTCACATTGTGGAAATCATTTCACAAAATATACATGTATAAAATCATGTTGTACACTTCAAACTTACAAATTGTTATATATCATATATATTTAGTAAAATTGAGTAAAAAATATTTCTGAAGAAAATACACTACTTTAAAGTTCTTGGGGGCGCCTGGGTGGCTCAGGCGGTTAAGTGTCCGACTTCGCTCAGGTCATGATCTCACGGTCCGTGAGTTGGAGCCCCATGTCGGGCTCTGTGCTGACTGCTCAGAGCCTGGGGTTCTGTTTCAGATTCTGTGTCTCCCTCTCTCTCTGCCCCTCCCCTGTTCATGCTCTGTCTCTCTCTGTCTCAAAAATAAATAATAAACGTTAAAAAAAAATTTTTTTTAAGTTCTTGAATTACAGGTAAACGTTGAAAGCAAAATTTTCTTGTGTATATTTTAAGTGATTTTCCTTCTTGAGTTTCTTAAACCTAGAATAGAGATTAGAAAGTGGGTGTCCACTAAGCATATATCCTAAGAGAGTATGTAGATAGATGTTTTTGTTGATAACTGTTCTACTTTTACTTTCAAAATCACTGATTCAAACATCTCAGATTCTGACAAGACTGCCAATCTTTTCAGCTTGCTGGTCCATCTCTTTCTACCATGACCTTAATTGTGGAGAGCTATTGTCTTCTGTATTTTCTCCCTATCTATAAACCCCTTCTCCTGGATTCATTTATCCCCCAGGAAATTTGGGTTTCAGTGTTTCTCATTTCATAGTATCACCAATTCTCATGTCTTCTTTGTTCCTATCTCCTTTTATTACATCTATCTGGCAAAACCTTAGCTTTATTTCTATCTGAAATGATATACCTGCCCTATCTGCGCTGGACACCAGACAACTGGGTGCCCTGGAGCAAACTGCACAAAGGGTATCATTATAAAGTAATGGTCATGTACGTCAATCATGCCCTGAATACCGTCAAGCAATTCTATTGCAGTATTTTATTCAACTCTTGCTACCACACTGCAAACACATTAGCTTTTCACACCTTCTCTACTCTCCACAGGCCATAACCCCTTCACCTCACCCCCTCATTCTCAGCAAATATTCTCACCTCCTTCAGAGAAAATACATCAACAGATTGAAATGACCTTAACTTTCCATTGCAAATATCCACATCTACTAGCAATTGTGCTCCTATATCCTCTACCCTTGTGGTTACAGTTGTTAAGGTGCCCCTTCTCCCCTTTACGGCCCAATGCCTCCTGTATTCTAGATTCTACCCTCTGCCACCTTTTCAGAAGACTCGCCCCTTTAATTATACCTTCTCATTTTTATCTCTTCAATCTCTCTTGCCCTGTCAGATATCCCCATGAGACATATCCCAGTCTCTCCCACCTTAAAAAAAAATGCTTTGACCTCATATTTGATTCCATTCATGGTCCTTACTTTCTTTTATAGTCACACTTCTTTCAAGAAATTATCTACCCTTAAGGTCTCTATTTTCTCACCTCCTACACATTCCTTAATCCATTCAAGTTTGACTTCTGTTCCTATCATTCTACTGAAATGACCATTGCTAGTTACCAATGACTAGGAAGGCCACATCACTGAAACACATTCACTGGGACAGCACGCTTCAATTAGGACGCTTCAGGGCAAACTGGAACATAAGGACTCCTTATTCGATTATCTACCTAGTGCTAAATCTAGTAGCATTTTGTCCCCATCCTACTTGACTACTTAGTAGCATTCATTTGGCCACTCCTTTGTTTCTAAAATACACTCTTCATTAATAATCATCTGGGAAATCCCTCCTACCTGTCTTCCCACTTCTTAGTCAATTTCATTCTCATTTCCTTGAACATAAGATACTGGAGTTGCACAAAGCTGTTTCAAACATCATTTATTTCCTAATCTGTACTCTGATTTATATAACTCCACCAATTCCCATGGCTTAAATTTTCATCTCTACATCAATGACTTTCAAAGCTACCTGTCTGGCCTTGACTTCTCTGAGCACCACAGACACAGAAAACTGATTGACTGTTCCAATGGGAATTTTCACGTGTGTACTGAGACAGGAGGGTGCTCCAGACAGGCAAACAATTTGGCACTCCTTTCAATTACTGTTTTTAAAATATTTGTTAATTGTATTTTTTGTGGGAGGAAAAATAAACTACTGAGTTTTATGCTAAAACATTTATTTACTAAATTATTATAGCTCAAGGTTTTGAAAAAAAATTGACAAAAACTCTCCCATATTTTTGTCTTTTTTCTCTTATAGCTTTTCAAACATCTTGTTAAAAGTAACAATAAATTTAAAGAGCTTAAAAAGTTTTTTTTATTTACGTTTCAGGGAAAGAGCAGGGGAGAGGGACAGAGGGAAAGAGAGAGAATCTCAAGCAGGCTCCATGCTCAGCACAGAGCCTGACACGGAGCTTGATCTCATGACCATGAGATCATGACCTGAGCTGAAATTTAAGAGTCAGCCACTCAACTAACTGAGCCACACAGCCATCCCAGAGAGATTTAAATACAAGTATTAGCATTGGAATGAAGCTTAGAAACACTAAGATTCCCAGTGGCATTGAGACCAGATTCTCATTATTGCTTCTCTATATTCATTATTAATTGAAAAATTGAAGTACTGTGATAACTCTGTCAATTTCTTTACATAAAAAATACTTGAAGAAATATTTCAAGAATATTTAGGAATTTAGGATAACAAAAATAAGAAGCAATGACTTTAGTGTGGTCACCTAGCAATGTGAAGACATCTGAATCTAAAAATCTAGTTACTATGAGATAACAGAGAAAAAAATCTTTACTTCTAAGAAAATACACACACACACTGAAGTATCTACTCCTATTGAGTGTACACTCTTGCCCAGGTACTATACCGGAGGTTTCATAGAAGCATAAAGATCCCAAGTTTTGGTGTCACTAAGATCTGGCTACAAAATCCCAAGTTACCACTTATTACTTTGTGATACTTTTGTGATACTTTGGTTAATATATATATTTTTTAATTTCCCCAAGGATCATATGCCTTGTGTAGATGGAGAACAGTGTATTGTATAAACGGGGTTGTTGAGAGATTTAAAAGGGTATATGTAATACACTTGATACAGTGCCTGGTACATTGTTCATAATAATAGGCTTTATAAGCAGCAGCAGCAGCAGCAGCAGCAACAGAAGCTGATATTATCTTTGGACCTGCCTTAATTTTCACTTCATTTCACATGCATCTTCATATCACTCCTGTTTCACAGATTACAATCATCCCCATCTTAAATGAGGAACTGAGGCTCAAGGTAATCTAGCTAATAATTGGTAAAAGGGGTAGTGGAACCAATGTGTATCTAACTATGGAGCTTCTTTCCACAGTATTGTGCATATTCAGTGTAATTTGTTCTGGAAATTACTGACTTTTATAGGGAACTGACTTTTTCCCCCAGAGCAACTTGTACATACCTTTACTCATATAAATTCCCAGATCCACTGACTCATTTGGACAAATTAAGAATTTTATGTGCCAATGTAATAGAGAATTGGGACCAGAGAGATAGATGTGTTAAGATATATGTACTGGTACCTCATTAAGAAGGAAGCTACTGATACACGTATATGCATATCTGTGGCATTAAGTCCATATTAAAGTATAGTTTATAGTATTAACACATCATTCAAACACCAGAACCAATTACCATGTAAGTTAGAAAGACTTCTTTTATTATTTTGCACATTCCTGCAATCCTTTTTGAGGTTCTAGTTTTAAAATTTTTTTTTTCAAACGTTTATTTATTTTGGGGACAGAGAGAGACAGAGCATGAACGGGGGAGGGGCAGAGGGAGAGGGAGACACAGAATCGGAAACAGGCTCCAGGCTCTGAGCCATCAGCCCAGAGCCTGATGCGGGGCTCGAACTCACGGACCGCGAGATCGTGACCTGGCTGAAGTCGGACGCCTAACCAACTGCGCCACCCAGGCGCCCCGAGGTTCTAGTTTTAAATAGTTTTTAATCTCTGTGCAATTTCAAATTTTCCTAGAGAATTAATCTGTAGTATAAAGTTGTTCTGCTTTGTTGAAAAATAAAAGAACATTATATAATTGTGGTATCATTTATATAACTGGAGTTGTTGGAACTTGCCTCTAACAGGGCAAAGCCTCAAGTAAGTCTTTTGAAATATGCACCAGACAGTATTATCAATAAAGAAATGGAGCAGTGCCTACAATATCTTCCTACCATGGAAGAGTCCAGATGATTCTACTTCCCCTGAGCTATATAGATTAAGATCCATAAAACAGTATTTAATGCCACTTAAAATTGTAATGACAAGGTTACAGTGCATAATTTTGTTGTCACCAGTCCAAAAGGTAGTTAAAATTTTCCAAGGTAATATCTATGTTTTCATATATATATATATATTCATCTCGTATAATCTGAAACATTGGTGGATAAATGAGAAATGAAAGATTACTTATGTTTATTTCATGTCTGGACAGTCTGTTTAAACATCTGAGTTTCATTGGTATGTTGGTTTAATAAAAATTTCAGTGCATGATTTTTTCTGCGCTAAGGTAAACTCTTTCAAACAATACTGAGAACATAGGCATTAGCAGACAAAACAAAAGAGTCTTTTGCTAAGCAATGCCAAATCTATTCTTGCAATGCAAGTGGTAAACATACAGCAAAGAAGAGTACCTTCCAGCCCTCCTGAAGTTATTCTTAATTACATATTAAAGCTCTGCATACTTCGTCACTTTAGTATTTGCCTAGAAACTTATAACACCATCAGAGAGTAACATTTTGCAAATCAAATGGAGAAAACTAAGGCATGTTACCTCAAATCAAACTGTCTTGCAGCAAGCTGTTTTTGAAAGGTAAGGTTGCAACTTTTCATATTAAAATGCTCAGCCATCCTCCAAATATGCTGTGAAAATGCATATTTGGCAAAATGTATGATGCAGGCTTCTGAGATTAATGAGACTACTCATACCTTTTACACACATATATACACATAAAAATATTTATCTCGCTATTTTGGTGCTCTTTGCACACAACTGAGAGATAGCATTGCTCAGAGTTTAAGAACACAGAATCCGGAGATAATGTGAGGATGAACCTCAGTCCAGTTCAGCTCTTCCTCTCCCACTTGTGTGGCCTTGAACAAACTTTTCCCTTCTCTAAGTCTTACTTTCTAGTAGCTGTTTCTTATTCAATGGGGAAATATAATAATATTATCTACCTACTAAGATTATCATGAAGAACATGAGATAATTTATCAAAAGCTGTTAGTGGAGTCCCAACTATATAGTGCTCTATAAATGTTTGTAGAAAGGAGGAAGATAGAGAGGAGGGAGAGGAGGAGGGGAGGGGAACCTGATTCTAAGTTTAGGTATAACAAGAGGGAGTTGCGATTGGAGAAAGGATTGTTTGCAGGGGGTAGGCATGAAGAAGCAACAGGAAAACACAAAATGACTTTTGCAAAAAACGGGCTCAATACTTCATACTCTCATAAAAATTACATAGTTCAACTATGATGTTTCAGTTGCTGGACAAATTTTTTTAATTTTGTTACTTTATATTTTATTTTTTTTTTTTTTTTTTTTTTTTCCTGCTGTCAAGCTGATCTAGGAGATACTAATCAATCTCAAAGTTGCAAAAAGTAAGCTGGAAAAGGTGGGCTGATTTTATTAAAGAACAAACCTAAAAGGATGCTAGGTTTTCCTCTGGCTGGCACAATTATAACAAGGTGTGTCTGGCATCAGTTGCCTACATCCCGTTACAATTCAGTGCCAAAGGAATCCCCAAACATCTGGGTACTGTTTTACTTTGCTCTGACAACAGTTGAGGTTTTGGCGCCTCCCGTTTCTTCTCAACTGGAAAGGACATTCCTTTCTGCCCAGCTCAAAGTTTATCTCCCTTGCACTAGAATGTGCATTCTGCCATTAAATCTAAAACTGCTTTGACGTGTTGTTATAATACCTCATGGATGTAGAAGGTTTATTGCGACCTCATGTGAAACATGGGAAATGGTATGATCTGGTTGCCCCTTGTGTGTTCTTACACGGGCACAGCAAATCCTACTTTCTGTGTTTGGACACTATAGCCAAGGCATTTATTAGCTGCTTTTCCCCCTACCATCCTCTCATATGCTGCTAAGTTGTATTATCACTTTTGTTTAGAAATGATTGGGCTTGAGAGAGATTTTTGTCCTCAGTCCTTCCGGTACAATTGAATTCCACAGTGGAATTACAACTCTGAGAGAGTGACTAAAGATCTCATTTGATACAAAAAATGTCAGCAGGAACATTTTAGCTTTTTAGGTTTTGATATTTGTACAGTGCTACAAAAGATATTCAGTATGGTAACCATTGAGGACTTACTAGACGGCAATATCATGCTTGCTATTTTACCTAATTATATTTGATCTCCAGGACCCTATTAAGGAAGATGATATGATGAGAAAAATAAGTTAAGAGATGTAACTTACCCAAGGGGATAGAGAAAACAAGAAGTAATTCTGGGTTTTTAATTTTGTTTGAGTAAAACCTTTGAGGAATGCATTTATTCAATGATATTCTCATGACCAAATTCTATTCTTCTTCAGGCAAGTTTTGGGCACCTACACTGAGGGCAGTATTGTTCTGGCACTGAGAATACACCAAAGAAGAGGTCAGAGACAAATGTTAAGTGTTCTGACCAAGGCTACGACAGGATAGCAATCCGTGAGAGATTTCTGCAGAAATTTAAAAAAATAATAACGTTTACTTATTTTTGAGAAACAGAGAGAGAGAGAGAACACAAGCAGGGGAGAGGCAGAGATGGAGGGAGACACAGAATCTGAAGCAGGTTCCAGGCTCTGAGCTGTCAACACAGAACCCGATTAGGGGCTCAAACCCACAAACTGAGATCATGACCCAAGCCAAAGGTGAACGCTTAACCAACTGAGTCATCCAGGTGCCCCGATTTCTTCAGAAACTTAAAGCAGGGTCAGAGTGAGTGGCCAGCCCAGTTACTCTGATTCAGAAGCTGAGAGCAGATAAAAGAAAATGTTCTTAGCCTAAGTAAAGTTTATATAACCTAGTAAAAAAACAAAAACAAAAACAAAAAAAAAAAACCTGATCTTAAGTCCTAGCTGATGCTGAGATCCCATCAGAAACCTATCTATCCACTCATGGCATGGAATAAGTTATTCAACAGGATTAATCCATATAACTACAACATTAGAGGAAATATATACTAAAGCAACTCATTTAAAAATTAAGGAAAACATGGATGATTGTTTAGCTGTTATTTTCAACAATTCAATCATAGGTATTTAAAGGCTGTTTTATTTCCTACCACAAAAAAAGTTACTGTTTTATGAATAAACAGTTTAATCTTCAGCAAGCTCCTTTTCTCTAATTTATGGCACCTGGTCTAAAAAAAAAAAATTCCAAGGCAGCCACAGAGATTAGTCACAGATGTCAGCACTGGTGGTAGCAAAAGTAAAGACCTCAGACTTCAAAAAGTTAGGGATTTGCCACAATGCAATAAAAAGAACGGATGTTGCAGACATCATAAGTGGCAGAAAGGGCCAGAAACTCAGAAATGAAAATGTGGAGATAATTCAACTTCTACGAGTGTTGTGTTTTCAAAGTTCCCTTACTTTTCAGCAACTATCGAAATGCCCAGATATACCCTCCTTTTCTGTGCCTGTGACCCCAAATCAACTTTATCTCTGATAACTTCTCCCTCCTACCATAGTGCCTCTCTATTATAAACTCCCTTTCAGGCAGCTGGATAAGACAGGCTTTACAGTTTGATAGTTTTTTGAGTTGGGTTGTGCTTTGCATAACAGTGCTGTCTTCCCACATTTATTCAAGAGCTTTTAAAAATATTATGAGGTCTCTTTTACGTTGGTCTCCTTTGATGTTGGCCCCACTCACAGACAGGCTTCTTCCATAAAGTGGCCCCCAGCAGGCACAGAGTTGCAGAGTCTTTAATGGCCACAAGTTCAAAAAGAGATTCCTCTCTTCCCAGCATCCCTAGTAATTCCAGGAAAAGGATGCTGATTGGCTGATACTGCGTTTCTCATTCCTAAACATCACTGCTGGAGAGGAAGTGGGGGGACATGCTTCAATTTGGGGCACTACTAGGGAGAGAAAGAACACCTTCTTTAACAAAAGAGGGAGGTAATCTGTTACCAGAAGATCAAGGATGCAGGCCTCAAAAAAAAAAAAAAAAAAAAAAAAAAAAAAAAAAAAAACAAAAACAAAAACAAAAACAAGCCAATTTCAGGAAGCAGTTTGAAAGGAAACTTTAGAGAGCTAAGAACTAATAATTCCCTCAGTGACCCAGATCTCAGGCAGGCAATAGGAAGATACCAAAGTATTCTGCAAACGATAGTGCTTGGTAACTACCTTTTACCAGGTGGTTATTTCAGGGATAAAGAATTGTAAGGCCACCATAATGTTAAAAACATCAGAAAGCTACTATTAGCCCTGAAGCTGATGGGAACAGGTGGTATTACTGGAGCCTAGAAGCCAGTTCGTTGAACAGGAATTGAGACCCATGCAATTCCCATGTGGCAGGAGCTGGTGCCAGGGAGGAGGTACAGCCACACCTGGGATGCCTGCTGCAGTGGAGAGATGGGGACATGCATGCCGCTTCTCTCTTTCTTCCTCCCTCCCATTGCTCTCCAGTCTATCCCATTGGCTGAATGGAATCAGAAGTAATTGACAAATGCATAAGTTTATGTCCTCTGGGAAGTAAATGTCAAGATGGATTTAGATGTGCAAGAGATTGATTGGAGCTAACACCTATGAAAGATAAAGGGGAGAAGGCAGAGCAGTAGCAGAGAAAGCCTTCAGATCCAATACTAACAGGAGGCTAGCATGAGGCAGATCAGAGCATTGGGTAGTAAAGGCCTCAGACCATCACAGAGCTTCAGAAAAGACTCCTAAATGGAAGCACACCCTGAAGACACCTCAGCTGGATGCTCTCAGCTTCCCAAACTTCCTGTGGCAAGTTCTCTCTTGAAGGAAGGTATGGGCATCTTATCCTCAATAGTTGCTGTCACAAGGAAGCCTGAAAACACAGATTTCCATGTTCAACTCCTGAAATATAGATCAGAGCAGGAGGAGAAAGGAGCAGGGATCTAAGGCAGACAGGCTAACGACAGGCACATGGATAAACAAAGAAGGCTTGAGTAATTACATGCAATAATTACAGTGTATAATGTCTTACTATGCTTAGATTTATTTTTTTATTTAAAATTTTTTTTTTCCTTCCACGTTTTTATTTATTTTTGGGACAGAGAGAGACAGAGCATGAACGGGGGAGGGGCAGAGAGAGAGGGAGACACAGAATCGGAAACAGACTATGCTTAGATTTAAATGCATACATCTAGAATTAAAATTGTTGGATTTTTTTAAGAAACCAACATTACCAAATAAAACAAATCTTATGTTTAAGAATATTAAGAATTATATGTGTTAAAAAAGAAAGCTATATTATGGACTAAATAAAGGACACAAAGCTGGAGCGAAGCTCACAGCCCTTGACTCAGCCAACACTTTTGTAGATATTCAAATAGCCTCAAACAGATTGGGTGAGATGCTTGTGACAGAATCAAGGCCAGAACCCCAATTTCTTGACTTTTGTACAATGCTCACATGAGGGAGCTAATCGTGTTTAGCTTAATTTAAAAGCTAATGCTTGATAGTTCTACCAAACAGAAGCTAGACAATTTTGTCTTTAAGTATACTGCTATGTGAAATAGGAAAAAAAAAAGAAAAGAAACCCAGCCTCATTTACAATTTATTCTTTATGCCAATTTTTTTTTTTTTACATTTTTTTTTCAACGTTTATTTATTTTTGGGACAGAGAGAGACAGAGCATGAACGGGGGAGGGGCAGAGAGAGAGGGAGACACAGAATCGGAAACAGGCTCCAGGCTCTGAGCCATCAGCCCAGAGCCCGACGCAGGGCTCGAACTCCCGGACCGTGAGATCGTGAGATCGTGACCTGAGCTGAAGTCGGACGCTTAACCGACTGAGCCACCCAGGCGCCCCTATGCCAATTTTATTAAAAGTGAAATTAAGGGGCGCCTAGGTGGCTTACTCAGTTAATTGTCCAGCTCCTGGTTTCAGCTCTCATAATCTCACAGTCCATGATTTCGAGCCCCAAGTCAGGCTCCATGCTGCTTGGGATTCTCTCTCTCCCTGTCTGTCCCTCCCCTGTTGGTACTCTCTCTCCCAAAATAAATAAATAACCTTTTTCAAAAAGTGAAATGAAAAACAACCAGCCCCCAGAATAAATAAACAAATCTAAACCATTTTGTCAAGTTTAACAAATCCCTAATAAGTTATTAGGTTGCAATGTGTCAACCTAGGTACGATCAACTAATTGATTTTTAATGTCTGTAAAAGTGCAAATATACTGTAAGTAGTTTTCTCCTTAAGAACAATGGCACAACAAAGGCATGGTAAAAAAAAGTCTCATATTGAGAGTAATTTGTGCAAATAGTTGTAATGACCCTTGAATTGTCTCTATTGGGATTGCGGGAACATCATCCAATTACAGCCTCCTTGAAGATTTCTAAATACATGCCAGGTTACTTATTCTTTGTTGAATAAGCACAGTGGTTTTATTACTGCTTAGCTGTTATAAGAGGTTGGATTGTAAGACATCAATTTTATAATATATTTGCTTACAGACAGTTACATCCTGGAATGGTGTAGTTTCGTCTCTTAGTCCCCTAAAGACAGACTATGGGACATTATATAAATACATGTTAGAAAATCTGCCTTCAGAACATATTCAAACACACATATGCATCATTATCTGCAAAATATAAGTAGACCTTGTGGAAATCCTGCTGCATTAAATTTTGCTACAAAGGGTATGAAAGGACATAAAAGGTTAAAGCTACCAAACTAAAAGATTGGATCAGTGTCTCTGGAGCAGTGTTATTTTAACTCTGTTTTATTTTTTGAAGGATAACTTGCAGGTCTTGCTGAGAGAAATGCTTGAGAAGTCCATGGACACTAAAAGAAAATGACAGAAAAATGTAGACACAGTTTAAAGTCCTTAAGAAAGTCAGAAAGAATTTTGCAAAAATGTAGCCACTGCAACCCAATGAATAAACATGTATTAAAAGATGATCAATTTATGAAAACATTTTACAGACTCTCTGAGCAAAAGCCACACAGACAGACCAGAATGACAGTTTCTCTATCTTAAAGGCTGATGAAAGTTAAAAGCAGTGCATTTGTTTTTCATAACAAATTCAGAAAGTTGTAATATTTAGAATAACAGCCCTGGAAATCACACCATAAACTGTTCAGTAAGATTAAAACTGTATCAAAATGAATTTTCACAGTAACTTCTAAATGCATATGCTTTCAACTAAGGCTTTAAGATATCTCAATGTTAAAAATGTATTTGGTATACCAAGATATGAGTATCTGGTCACGTTTCACCACAAGTATTCAGATCTTGGATTGTACTGTCAGCACACAAGTTTTTATTTCAAAGACTATACATAAAATTCTGGGCATCTGGTAGGTTTTTAGGAAAACAATATTTATAGGAAAAATAAAGTTTTTAGTTATTTATGAATCATGAGAATTTTTTTCAATGGTCTATCTAGGGAAAATGTATTATACAGTTTTAAATTCCACATTGGGCTCTACATAGCTCTCCTGAATATCCAACAAATCATAATAGAGTTTCTGCTGTCATAATGTTTGAAAAAATAAAATATATTTTAGTTTCACTAAGATTCTGCACTGAAAATAAACCTGTTATTTCCTTCCAACTTATAATTTGATTTATTCATTTCCAGATAAAGTGTTGCAACTATACTTTTATGTAAGTGATTTTATGTAACATTTTCATCCTTTGATGGTTTGTACTTTGTGTCATTGAATATGTATGTATTTTCTCCCTTTTGATTGAATAAAAGCCAGGTGTGCCAGGGGGGATCCTAGTCCTATCCTAGCCCTTCCCTCCCAGTCCCTTCATGCCAACCCTTAGAGGGAAGAGTGCCACTGGGATAGATTAGGTTTCAGGGCATTTTATTTTTTGTTGTGTCCAAAGAGCTAAGGGTGAGTAGGCAGTTGCTATGTCAAGTTCAATGTTAGCAAGTTAACATTGGCAGGCAGACGTGAAAATTTCAGATGATCTCATAAGATAAGGAAAGATAACGCTAGCAGCAGCTCTCTCCTGGGATTTGGCACTCTGTACTTACGCACTTGAAGATTGCAATGGTAGGGTAGTTGTAACAATTAGGAAAATCTGAGTTACCATGCAATAATAAAAACCCCCCATATCTCTGTGTCTTAAACAACAGAGATGTGTTTCTCACTCATGTTACATGTGCATGACATTTGGGGCCGGAAGTAGATGGCAGTATCACAAACACTCAGAGTTATATAACCAGAGCTTTTAGCCACTTACTATGCATGCTGGTATACAAAATTGCTTCCATTTTGTTAGGAATGTCATTCTATACTTTAAGTGTCAGTATACATGAGAGTGGACATAAAATGGTTAAAAAGATAGTTATTGTAGTAAGAAGCAGCATTTAATAATATCAACCATGAAGTACAAAGACATCTTTGATATTCTCCAGCAGAAATCATTTTGTTGGGGGTTAAACTGAAGGTTAGTTTTTCTTCCAAAAGGAGTTGTGATAGAATACAACATACTACCTCAGGATCTGTAAAAACAGAGGCAGTAGTCATAGGGTGCTAAGTTTGGGTGAGAAATCAGTAAAGCTCCACATATGCAGATGACAAGATCATTCCTGGCTAATAGGTAATTGACAGGAAGCATTTTGAAGACTTGAGTTTAGTAGGCAGTTATAATAAGGATTTGATGGCATTTGGTTATTGTTATTGTAGGATTATTTAATTTTTTCTTCTTATATATTAGTATTTTTCAAGTATTCTAAAACAGAAATGCATTTTGAAATATGGAGAACAAACTGAGGGTTGCTGGAGGGGTTGTGGGAGGGGGGATGGGCTAAATGGGTAAGGGGCATTAAGGAATCTACTCCTGAAATCATTGTTGCACTATATGCTAATTTGGATGTAAATTTTAAAAAATAAAAATAAAATTGAAAAAATAAAAATTAAAAAAAAAGAAAGAAATGTATTTTGTAGGAAAGAAATGAAATAACCAGTTGATGAGTCCTCTTATTTAACAATTGTAATGCCCAAATAGTTCATTTTTGCTTTTGTTTCTCTTGCCTCTGGAGACATGTCTAGTAAGAAGTTCCTATGGTTGAGGTCAACAAGATTGTTGCCTGTTTTTCCCTCTAGGATTTTGATGATTTCCTGTCTCACATTTAGGCCTTTCATCCATTTTGAATTTATTTTTGTGTATGGTGTAAGAAAGTGGTCCAGTTTTCCCAGAATTATCTCCTGAAGAAACTGACTTTTTTCCATTGGATACTCCTTCCTGCTTTCTCAAAGATTAGTTGGCCATTCATTTGTGGGTCTATTTCTGGGTTCTCTAGTCTATTCCACTGATCTATGTGTCTATTTCTGTGCCAGTACCATTCTGTCTTAATGATTTTATAGCTTTGTAATACAGCTTAAAAGTCCAGAATTGTGATGCCTCCAACTTTGGTTTTCTTTTTCAATATTACTTTGGCTATTCAGGGTCTTTTCTGGTTCCATATAAATTTTAGGATTGTTTGCTCTAGCTATGTGAATGCTGGTGCTATTTTGATGGGGATTGCATTGAATGTGTAGATTGCTTTGGTTTGTATAGACATTTTAACAATATTTGTTCTCCAAATCCATGAGAATGGTATGTTTTTCCATTTCTTTGGGTATTTTTTAATTTCCTTCATAAGTTTTCTATAGTTTTCAGCATACAGATCTTTTACCTCTTTGGTTAGGTATTTTATGGGTTTGGGTGCAATTGTAAATGTGATTGATTCTTGATTTCTCTTTCTGATGGTTCATTATTGGTCTATAGAAATGCAACTGATTTCTGTACATTTTATGTATCAGATTTTATGTATCAGAATTTGTGTACAATTTATGTATCAGCTCTAGCCGTTTTTTGGTGGAGCATTTCAGGTTTTCCATGTAGAGTATCATGTCATCTATGAAGACTGAAAGTTTGACTTCCTCTTTGTCAATTTTTATGCTAGCTCATCAAGATAAAAATATTCTGCACAGCGAAGGAAACATTCAACAAAACTAAAGGGAAACCAGTGGAATGGGAAAAGATATTTGTACCTGACATACCAGATAAAAGGTTAGTACCCAAAATCTATAAAGAATTTGCCAAACTCAACACCCATAAGACAAATAATACAGTGAAGAAATGGGCAGAAGACATAGACTTTTTTTTCCAAGGAAGACATCCAGATGGCTAACAGACACATGAAAGATGATCAACATTACTCATCATCAGAGGCATACAAATTATAACGACAATGAGATAACACCTCACTCCTGTCAGAATGGCTAAAATCAACAACTCAGGAAACAATAGATGTAGGCGAGGATGCAGAGAAAGGGGAACACTTTTGCACTGTTGGTGAGAATGAAAACTGGTGCAGCCACTTTGGAAATAGCAGGGAGGTTCCTCAAAAAATTAAAAATAAAACTACCCTATGACCCAGCAATTGCACTACCAGGTATTTATCTAAAGTATACAAAAATGCTGATTCAAGTGAACACATGCACCCCAACATTTATAGCAGTGCTATCAACAATAGCCAAATTATGGAAAGAGCTCAAATGTCCATTGGTTGATGAATGGATAAAGAATATGTGGTATAAATATACAATGGAATACTATTTGGTGATCAAAAAGAAGAAATCTTGCCATTTGCAACACCGTGGATGGGGCTAGTGTATAATACTAAGCAAAATAAGTAAGAGAAAGACAAATATTATATGATTTCACTCATATGTGAAATTTAGGAAACATAGTAAATGAACATAGGGGAAGGGAAGGAAAAATAAGATAAAAAGAGAGAGGGAGGTAAACCATAAGAGACTCTTAAATATAGAGAACAGACTGAGGGTTGCTATAGGGGGAATGGGCTAAATGGGTGATGGACATTAAGGAGAGCACTTGTTGGGATGAACACTAGATGTTATATGTAAGTGATGAATCACTGGGTTCTACTCCTGAAACCAATACTATACTGTATGTTAACTAACTTGAATTTTAAAAAATAAAAAATAAAAGAGAAAACACTACATTAAAAAAGCAGCCCAAAATTGTTTTTTAATAAAAATAAAAATTTCAATACATTTTAAGGATCTTGATATAAAGAAATAATTTAAATACATTATAGCATGGGGGAACAATGAATAGGGTCTATAGAATTTGGAGAGCATGCATGAGAGAATTCCTTTATGCAAACTACAAGTGTCCACAAAATCCTTGGTGGACTTGGAATAGAAGGTTGTGTCAGGTGGCTCAGCTGGTTGAGAGTTTGACTTCGGCTCAGGTCATGATCACATGGTTTGCGAGTTCAAGCTCTGCATCAGGACTCTGTGCTGACAGTTGGGAGCCTGGAGCCTGCTTCAGATTCTGTGTCTTCCCTCTCTCTCTGAGACCCCTCCCCTGTTTGTGCTCTGTCTCTCTCAAAAATAAATGAACATTAAAAAAATTTAAAAAAAAAAGGTTGTATCAGATCTCCACCATATATTATTTGTGGTAGACTATAAACATTTATGTTTCTATTAACAATGTAGAAAAATGTCAATAACCTCAATTCCATATAGTTGGGTCCATTATTATTTGCAATAATAATTTGTTGTCTTTGTAAAATCATAAAATAACAAACCCCATCCAGGTATTGTTACACATTGTGCTATGGATATCATTTCTGGAGCTTTTCTGGGCTCTGTTTTTTAAAACTACAGAAGTTATCACATTCGGGGTGTTGATCTCTAGTGTTTTCTGATTATAGTGGTGAGAAATGCACTCATAGACACTTTTCAGTGTATACATATACAGCTCCAAGGGTGGTTTGGCCCATAGATCACTGCATGACAAGGTTGGCCTTGGGAAGTTGACTGACGATATCCCCTCTCTGAACTCTCCCTCTAGAATGAAGGCTGTTCACTGATAATGTTCTGTACCAGAGTTTTCTAATTTAAGTATTAAAAAAAAAAAAAAAAAAAAAAAAGGAAATTTGGACCCAAATCTTAATTAGCCAAAGTCTAAAGCTCAGAATAGGATGACAAAGAGAAAGAGAATAATCCAGCACATGCCCCTAGGAAATGACAAATTTTCAAAGGGAAATTGCTGGAAGTCCATGAAAAGGTGGGACCCTAGTCATGAAGCCTCACAGTGTCAGCAAAGATTCCTTTGCTCCGGCTTAGCCTGAGAGCAGCAGAGTGGCCTCTCTGCAAGGGGCAGTGCAGCAGTAAAGACATCTGTAATTAAGTTGAGAGCTGATGATAAAGGTACTTGCTCTATTTTATAGGTACCACATGAACCTCAAAGATTCTTACGTGTTTTCTAGAGACAGGAGAGTACTTCCTTCAATAATACAGGAGTCTGAATTTCCTAACTCCACAGTAAGAGTTGAGATCTCAGCAATAGATTTTACTCAATAAAAGCAACTGTGATTACTTTGTCTAAGAAGGGGCCATTTGTTTTGTCTCATTTTTAATTAAAATATATTTGACATATAACATCATATAAACATAAGGTATACAACATGTTAATATTATTAATATTGTTACACTTATGTATTATATGATTGTCATTGTAGCAATAATTAGCACCTCTATCATGTTATATAATTATCTTAAAAAATAAAGGAAAATGAGGTTACTACCCTCAAACCACTTTTGATATTCTGCTTCCAAAGTTGCTCTTCCTGAATTTAGAACACTAAACTGTTAGACCCTTATCTCTTAAGATTCTTTCCAGTATAACTCTCATTTCTTATTGTTATTTTTCATTTAACTTTTCTTGCATATTATTACCACCACCACCATCCCTGATTAATACAGAAAACCCTAAATAAAGATAGATATTTCAGTAGACAAAAAAAAAAAAGTGGTATTCCTAACATACTTTATTTCAGAGTAAAATTTACTTCCTTTTTTATTATGTGGATATTCACTCATTCATTTATTCATGTAAAAATATTTCCTGAGTACTTCTATGTATTGGGCATGCTGTTTGGTGCTGGGTATATAGCTGTAAACAAATCAGCCATGTTCCTCCCTTTCATGGAGGAAAAGAAGTAATGACTAAATAGTAAATTTTAAATATATTGTTTCTTTGAAGGAAAAGAGGATGAAATCATGGGAAAGAAAAAGAAAGAAGATCTATTTTAGAACAAGATATGGCATCCATGGATATCTGAGGCACCACTGATGTGAAGTAAGAGGAGGAAAAATGTGGAAGTAGAAGGAAGAGCCATGAGGCAGAAAAGAGCTTGTCATGTTGCAGAACTTAGCAGAGGCCAATGTGACTGAAAAATAGTGAATAATGGGCACAGTGACATGAGATGTAGTTGGAGAGGAGGCAAAGCCCGAATTTTGCAGGGTTTTGCAAATCATGCTAAGTATTTTGGTCTTCATTCTAAGCACAGTGGGCAGCTTTTCAAGGATTTTTAGTAGAGAGAGGTGATGTGATTAGAGAGAGGTTCCTAAATGACCATTCTGGTTGCAATGAGAAGAATGGAAATGAGGAAGATGAAGAAGGCAAGTTGACCTTCTAACAGTGCAAATTGTAACACAGATGGTGTTCTAATCAGGAGGTGATAATGGTGTGGACTAGGATAGTGGTCAGGAAGAGAGAAACATATAGTTTGGAGATAAAGTTAATCAGGGTTGGTAAACGTCTTAGTATCAGAGTTGGGCATGTGGATTGGGAAGAAGATGATGTCCATTTTTTCACTTGGCTAATAACCCATAGTGCCATTCACTGGGAAAGGTGGATTTGGATAGGAATTGGAGTACTTGGGAGTAGGGCAAAGAAGATTTGGTTTGGACATGTTGCAATTAACTTTAAGAACTTTATGAAATTTAGCATTCAAATATCAGGATGACATTTAGACGTACTAGTTCAGAGCTGAAACAAGATTTCTGACTACAGGGGCACCTGGCTGGCTCAGTCAGTAAAGCATGTGACTCTTAAACTCAGGGTTGTGGGTTTGAGCCCCACGCCCTCACGGGGTGTGGAGAGACTTAAAAATAAAATCTTTAGAAACAGAAGACTTCTGCCTAGAGGTCTAAATCTGAGAGCCTTGACACAAAGAGATATTTACGGCAATCACTTAAAGAATCCAGAGGGACGGGGCGCCTGGGTGGCGCAGTCGGTTAAGCGTCCGACTTCAGCCAGGTCACGATTTCGCGGTCCGGGAGTTTGAGCCCCGCGTCGGGCTCTGGGCTGATGGCTCAGAGCCTGGAGCCTGTCTCGGATTCTGTGTCTCCCTCTCTCTCTGCCCCTCCCCCGTTCATGCTCTGTTTCTCTCTGTCCCAAAAATAAATAAACGTTGAAAAAAAAATTTTTTTTAATTTAAAAAAAAGAATCCAGAGGGAGGAAAAAAGGAGTAAATGTGCAATGTTAACAGTTGATATGCAAACAGATCTGAATTCCCAGGGAGACAGAATGCAATTTGGGGGTCTGTTATAATTCATTTCAATATAATTCTTATAAATTAAGCCAAAAAAATTGGAATAAAACAGGGAATCATCAACTGCTGACCTTGGCTCAAAGGTTTATTTAATCACAATACTTCTTTTGTCATGAATGTCAATGTCATTAACAAAATTCCAAAAGATTTTCTAGGAATCAGTGCATTGAAGAAGCCACTTGATTAGCTGACCCCACTGGGGAATAAGTGATAATTTACCTGGATAACTGCTCCAAATTGATGATTACTTTCTTGTGCATTGTTTAATAAGCTGTTAAATTAAAATTTCCTTTGCAGATTAAGAGCGGTTAGCTCTGTTTTGTAGCTCTAGAAGGTTATTAGCTATGGGAAAGATTTTATTTTCAGATTAGAAGCAAATCAGATATCATAGGAGAATTCATCAGGCCAAAAGATTTTTTGAAAGAAGTGAAAGCATTATGGTTGAGTATAAACATTATTATTATGTTAATTACTGTCTAATATTTAATATCCATAAAAACCTTTCCAAGTTTCTCAAGGACACTTCCAGAAAGAGCTGTATATTTTTGAGGAAATATTAGAAAAACTCCCTCTACATTTGTCATATTGAAATCCAATTATGAACATAGAAAAGACAAAGAAACAAAATAAATTGAAAAACAACATGTTTAATAAAGTACACATATTACAAATAGGCTTAAACATCACATACTGCTTAAAGCTTTCACTTTTTTCTTAGAAATTTGAAGAAAAGCATGCAGTGAAAGTTTCAAAAAACTTGGAGTCTTAAAAATGGATTCTAACTCATGAAATATAAAATCAGCATTATCTTAATTGATAAAATTCGTATGACATCACTTTCTCTTATATAATACATATTCTACCTAATTGCCACCAAACATAGGACTACTATGTGATGGGCATTTAGGTATTGTAAATAGTCTCAAGCTATATCTCTGTAAAAATCCAAAACTGAAAAGAATAAATCAGAATATGTAAGTGTTAGCAAAGTTCTTTTTAAAGTAATAAATGTGGGTGGAGTGTTCCAGTCAAATCTATGTCTTGAAATGGCTTGTTTTGTTTTGCTTTGTTTTGAAGACAATGGAAGTTTAGCAAAGTGACAAATTAAGACAATTCAGTTTGCAGACCTTTAGGCTTTACAAAGGAACTAGAGAAAGAGACAGATTTTCATTTGACAAATGCCATTTTGATTTTACAAACAAGGTGAAATGGCAAAGACACACTGTTGAGTATCATACCTTAGAAAAGCCAGATCTCAGACACTATATCTAGGCTTAAACAAACACCTGCCCAAAAGTCTAAGCATAAAAGATGAATGTGCCAAAGTCCTGGGTCCTTCTTAGCTCTCACCTGGCCTGTTACAACAGCTTCATAAGGAGCTTTTCATTTTCCCTAAGAAGTAGGCTTTTTTGAGAATTTACCCCTGCTCACGTGTCTTGAACTTTCTGATCCTGCTCTTTTGTTTCATCAGGTAGCTCAGCAAGGAATGATCATGTCCTAAATCTTTACTTGCTGATGTCTTGTTCAGCCTTCAAAGTTCTGCACAGAGAATAAGTGTCCCATGTTCCTCACTATTTAAAACAATTTTCCTGGTGCTTTCATGTACATGACTACCAACGACAGCAGCAGCAGGTGTTCGACACCTACCTTGTGCCCAGCACTTTGCTAGCTACAAATGTTAAATGCTTTTTCTAATTGACAAAAAACTCTGCAAAGAAGATATTATAATCCTCATGTCATAGGAAAAGAACACAGAGTCGTGAGGTTATAAATCATGATATTTAGAGAACTCTAACTTTATGCCCAAAGTTATTTGGTTAGTATAGAGTGGAGAAATACTTGGAACAGGCCTGCCTCCAAATCCCAGCTATTTCCCTTTGTAATGAGCCTGGGCTGTCTTTGTATGGGATTATAAATTCCCTCCAGGCAGAAATCAAGCTTCATTTGTCTCTTTATTCTCTAGCATTTAGTATAGCCTTTAGCCTTGCACAGAGCAGAGTGTCAATAAAAAGTGGTTGAATGAAAAAGTTTTTTCATCCTTTCTACTAATTAACATGGTAAACTATCAAATACTCACCCAGGATAGGCAATATGGTAAGAGATGCAAAGTACTTTAATAGCAGTTTATTTGTCCATAACTGGGCATTTGAAATCCTTGGAGGAATAACTTTTGGAGGTAACTAATTATCAAGAATCACATGTGGCTCTGTTAGCTAGTTTATAGCTGGATGAGATCTGTTAGCTGATAGGAAGAATGTATAACAGTGACGTTGCATTCCGGGCTGTTGGATAAGTATCATTATGATTGCTAAAAGTAGATTGGGGATGAGACTGGAAGTCCAACACTCTAATCATGAGTCTGGTTCTCCTGGCAACCAACCCCCCATCCTCAGGTGAGGTCCAAAAGTCACTTCATTACCAAGACACTTTTATCACTCTCATCACTTAGTAAACTCCAAGGGTTTTAGGAGCTCGGTGCCAAAAACAGGATGAAGACCAAATACATATTTCTTATTATAAAGCACAGCATCACATATGCTAAGACATACTTTGAGCATAATGTTCAGCATAGAGTATCAAAAAATAGATCAGTCTCCCCTCTGTTATGTAACATCCCAAACCAGTTAATCATGTGTTGTTGAATATACAAAACAGAAAGCAGTTTATTTGAAAACCACAGAAAGAAGCAGTGCATGCTGCATTAACTTTAATTTCCCATGCATTCTTCAGCTTCACAGTTATTTATAGATCTTTTCCAAGAATAATTTATAGTTAAAGTGGATAAAGTTTAAAGCTATGTAAAGTTGCTTTTAGTATGTTTTACTGTGAGGTTGTTTTTTTTTCCCCGCATCTATTTAAGTAAAAAAAAAAAAAAAAAGGATATGACTAAAATAATGCAGCATTTGGATGGGAAACTGTGATCCTCACTATTAAGGACCCCAGAAATACTTTTATACTTTTACAACAAATTATGTTTTTGCGTGTATTACCATAATCATGTTCAGAATCAATGCCAATATGTAGTGATGATCAAAGAAAGAAAGAATCTGCCTTCTAAAAAAAAATGTCCCCCAATCCATCAAGATTTGGGTAAGTAGCTCAGATAGAAAAATCCTCTGATGGGAAAGGATGATCAAAAACTAATCTCTCCCTCCCCCTTAAGAACATTGTTGTTGTTGTTGCTGTTGTTGTTTGGTTCTTTCAGCTGGACTGCAATCTGCCTGGCAAGGCAGGAACTAGGGAGACTACATATAATTTCCAGAGTGTTCTCTCTGACATGACCTTGCTCTTTTTGACCTGAGTAAGAATAACCTTATGTGAAAAAGAGTTTTGCAATTAAACTCTAAACAAACAAGCAAAAAACTAGATCTGGCATAAAAACTACCATATTTCCAAATCTGTAAGTGAAAGATGAGAAGCAAATATAACAACAAAAAATGACTTTTACAAAGCCCCTTACCCTAACAAACCACCTTCTATTGTGTCAATACAACTTTGCAAGAGCTATTGCTGATGTTTTCTCCTCCTCAGCCACTGGTCTCCTTAAGATTTTTTGGTTTGACCTGTACTCTCTCTCCAGTCTCATCTTGAGGAATGCTTCTTGTTCTCTTTTTGTGTCATAAGCCATCTTGCTCCAAGGCCATGGAAAGAAATATCTGGTATCATCTTTCTTCTCTTTCCATCATATACTCTGGCATAGTTTATTTGGCTATGAGGCCAAATGCCCAATCCCTTAAGGAGACATTTCTCCCTCACCCAAACCTAAGCCTAACTCCCTCTGTAGGACTTTCATAACCCATACACCTTTATATATTTACTGGTAGAATATTTAGTTAATGCATTTTTCCTTCATTAAACTGTATAATACATGAAGAATATAACCATGTCTATTTTCCCATCATTGTATCTATAAAACCTAGCAAATGTACGTTAAATAAATGGTTGAATGGATGATTCGGTAGATGGATGGGTGGAGGGATGGATAAATAAAAAAGCTGTCTCCCAGTGGATATGTTCTCTAATCTCAGATATGTGAGGGTACCCTAATACTGTAGAACAAATTATCCAATAGAAATGTGAGTCATATATATCATCTTAAACTTTTTCAAAGCCACATTAAAAAAATAACAAGTGAAAATTTAATGTTATGTTTAACTAAACATTATCAGGAGATTATAATTTAATCATGTAATCAATGTAGAATATTTTAATGAGATATATTACTTTTTTTTTCCATACTATGTGTTCAAAATCCTAGGTGTCGTTTACAGTGCCAGCACATCTCAATCTGGACTAGGAGCATTTCAAGTTCTCAATAGCCATGTGACCTTGCAAAATCTGGAGAGCTAGTAAAGTAGATCTGCCAGAAGTTTGTGTGTGTGAAGAAATATTTTGGAGTGAAGGTATTTATCTTAGGCAAGAATGTTGAAAATACACTTTTGTTCAAGATCATTGGGTGAAACAGAAGGAAAGATTTGAAAATAGATCGTATTTTTCTGTCCAGCCTGCTATAACAGAAATATCATAGACTGGTGGCTTGTAAACAACTAAATTTATTTCTCATAGTTCTAGAGTGGGAAGTCCAAGATCAAGGCTCTGGTAGATTCAGTGTCTAGTGGGTTTACAGATGTGCTTTCTCATTATAATCTCACAGGGCAGAACAGGCAAAGTAGCTCTGTGGGGTCTTATAAATTCCCTAATCTCATTCATGAAGCCTCCATGTCATGACTCAAGAACCTCCCAAAGGCCCTACCTCCTAACACCATCACATCGAACTTTCTTTCAAAATAAAATTTTGCAGGGGAGACAAATATTTAGTCTACAACCAGATGAATACTTTTGCTAATTTTATTGTCTGGTCCTGACCTTCCCATATTTTCTTATAAGGTACTCAGAAGGAGAGGCTTTCACACAAAATAAAATCATTTCCCATGAAAATCTCTGCAAGATAAAGAGCACACATAGCAGTTGAGAGAGGACCACATGAGTAGGGGTAAAATAGAAGGGGACTGTGGTGGCTAAGAAGGGGACCAAAAAGGAAACCGGCAGCTGTGACATCACAGACAAGGAACAAAAGGGAAGGAGGAAAACAAGGTGGCATCATTATGGTGGCCCAGAAGACCATGTCACTGAATTGATACAAGACTCCCTGTGAGTGTCCTACCTAAAACAGTTTAGAGAAGTGTGAGATGTGGTGAGAGGACCCAAATTTTTCTTGCTAGAGCCTAAATTAGACATACTATTTGTCAGTATTATTTTCCTGCTAAGATAATGGGCTAGGTGAGAAGTGTGATATTTAGAAAATCTATTTTAAAGCCAGTCAAACATATTTCAATATTTGATTTAATAGCTGCTGTTTCATTAGATACACTGTGCCTGGATTCTCATCTGTAGAAGAGAGATAACTATACCTAAATGAATGGTCCAGTGAGTGTTAGATGAGATAATGCCATGTTTCCCCAAATATATTATATTCATGTTGGTCACCATCCTGGTCTATCTGACTGTGTCAATTTTAGCACTCAAAATCCCCTAGTCGTGGGTAAGTTAAGATGTTTAGTTAACCTCATGTATATTTGAGAGGGTTTTTATGGGAATATTTTCAATTTTAATAATTATATATTTATAATAATTTTTATTTAAAAATGTTTCAATGTTTAAAATGTTCATGTTTTAAACATGAAATATGATAGTTATTATGTAAGTTAGAGTTGAATGGGTAGGCCTATGAGAATCCAATTTAGGCAGATAGAACAAATTGAGCATACCTGTGAATATTTCAAACCTTCAAAAACAAAATTCAGAAAAGCTCTTCAGAAGTGTTAATAATAGATGTGATTTGTATCATTAGAGAAGGTTTTTATATACTCAACTTCCATGCACATTGTTGAGGGTTGTTTGTTTTTGTTTTCACTTTATTTTGCCTTTAAAAAATAGGCAAAATGTTAGTTCTGGTGGCAAAAATTTTGATGGTAGATGAATGAAGTTTGGGAAGCATTGAGAAAATGTATATATGAAGCATTTTTTTCAAAAGGCCTAGCATATAGCGGTGCTCCCAAAATGTTTTGTTTTGTAATTTTCTTCCTTTTTATTTGTTGTTGTTAAGAGAATTTAGTATAAAAGACATTGGAATTAGACAAATCAAAGTTTGAGTCTTAGCATTGACAATGACCGACTGGTAGACTTTATCCATGTTATGTACTATTTTCACGTCTCTATATAATAGAGAATGGAGTGCACTTCAAAATATCATAAGCATTTTTAATATTGTCAGGATATTGCTAAAATGTCTGTTCTTCCCAAATTTATCACTGAATCTATAGACTCAATGCAATCCCAGTCAAAATCCCAGCAAAAAGTCCCAGCTTATAAGTAATTTTAAGGACATATAGTTCTTTGTACCAGAGAGGATGAGTTTCTGTGATAGAAACAACGTTCTCAAGAATAGTGACTTAATGTGTTTATTTTTCATTCATATAAAATAAATCTATGGATATGCTTTCCAGGGAAATATAAAACTTCCCAGTTTTAGGGAGGACACAGGCTCCTTTTATCTTTTTGCTCTACAAAATGTGGCTTGCATATTAAAATTCAGTTCATAGCCCAAGGGAGCTTCTAGAGCTCCAGACATTACATTTGCATTCCAGGAAGCTATAATAATCAAAACAGTGTAGTGTAGGCAAAAGAATAGGTAAATAGACCAATGGAAGAGACTAGAGTGTACAGAAATGGACCCACATAAGTATAGTCAACTGGTCTTTGACAAAGGAGCAAAGGCAATACAATGAAACAAAGATAATTTTTGCACAAATGGTGGTGGAACAAATGGACAGCCACATGCAAAAAAAAAATGAAGTGAGGCACAGACTTTTCACACTTCACAAAAATTAATTCAAAATGGATCACAGACCTAAATATAAAATATAAAACTATCAAATTCCAAGAAAATAACATAGGAGTATCTAATGTATCTTTAGATACAGAAACAAAGGCATGATCCATTTAAAAAAAAAAAAAGCTAGACTCACCAAAATTGAAACTTCAGCTCTGGAAAGACGCCATCAAGAGAATGGGAAGACAAGCCACACACTAGGAGAAAATATTTGCAAAATACACGTCTGATAAAAGACTATTTCCATCAACTGATGAATGGATAAAGAAATTGTGGTTTATATACACTATGGAATACTACGTGGCAATGAGAAAAAATGAAATATGGCCTTTTGTAGCAACGTGGATGGAACTGGAGAGTGTGATGCTAAGCGAAATAAGCCATACAGAGAAAGACAGATACCATATGGTTTCACTCTTATGTGGATCCTGAGAAACTTAACAGGAACCCATGGGGGAGGGGAAGGAAAAAAAAAAAAAAAAGAGGTTAAAGTGGGAGAGAGCCAAAGCATAAGAGACTGTTGAGAACTGAGAGCAAACTGAGGGTTGATGGGGGGTGGGAGGGAGGAGAGGGTGGGTGATGGGTATTGAGGAGGGCACCTTTTGGGATGAGCACTGGGTGTTGTATGGAAACCAATTTGACAATAAATTTCATATATAAATAAAAATAAATAAATAAATAAATTAAAAAAAAAGACTATTACCCAACATATACAAAAGATTTTTGACACTCAGCAATAAGAACACAAACAACTCAATTTTAAAATGGGCTAAATAAGTCAACAGACACCTCACCAAAGAAGATATACAGATGGCAAATAAGCATATGAAAGGATGTTCCAAGTACATACAATCAGGGAAATGCAAATTAAAACAACAATAAGATACCACTACATGACTAGAATGGCCAAAATCCAGAACATTAACCCCACCAAATGCTGGTGACGAGGTAGAGCAACAAAAGTCTCATACATTGCTAGAAAGACAGTTTGGCATTTTCTTACAAAACTTAACATAACCTTACCATATAATCTAGAAATCATACTCCTTAATATTTACACCCCCCCAAAAAAAAACCCTGAAAATGTAGGTGTGCACAAAAATCTGCGCAGGCTGTTTATAGCGGCTGTGTTCATATTTGCCAAAACTTGGAAGCAACCAAGATGCCGCAGTAGGGGAATGGGTAGGTAATCGGTGGTGCATCCAGGCAAGGAAATATTATTTAGTGCTAAAGAGAAATGACCTATGTTCTAAGCCAGGAAAAGACATGGAAGAACTTTAAATGCATATTACAAAGTGAAAGAAGCCAATTTGAAACGACCATATACTATATGATTCTAACTATAGAACATTCTGAAAAAGGCAAAACTGTGGAGATAGTAAAAATATCAGTGGTTTCCAAGGGTGGGGAGGGGAAGATACACATAAGTGGAGCACAGAAGAGCTTTAGGGTAGTGGAAATACTCTGTATGATACTCTAATGGACATTATACACTTGTCCAAATTCATGGAATGTACAACACCAACCATAAGCCTTAATGTAAACTATGAACTTTGGGTAACTTTGATGTCACTGTAAGTTCAGCTGTAACAAACGTACCACTCTGATGAACCATGTTGTTGATGAAGGAGTCTATGCATGTGCAGGGACAGAGAGTACAGGAGAAATCTCTACTGTCCTTTCAATTTTGCTCTGAACCTAAAAGAGCTTTAAAAATAGTCTTTTCTTTAAAAAAAAATAATCTTGAGGATTCAATGTGACAATTGCTATAAAGCAAAATGTCTGTACAGACTAGGCACTTGGTAAATGTAGTCCCTTTTCCCTGAATCTTCATTAAATAGAAGAATCTGTGTGTACTTTTCTTCATACTCTGATTCAGGGAAAATATCACACCATTT
Source organism: Herpailurus yagouaroundi (assembly GCF_014898765.1). NCBI lineage: Eukaryota > Metazoa > Chordata > Mammalia > Carnivora > Felidae > Herpailurus > Herpailurus yagouaroundi. The sequence goes on from NW_024412413.1 coordinate 31,641,727, forward strand.
TAATTTTCACCTGACTATCTTCAAGCATTCGTTCAGGTATAGTAGCAAATAGAACTGTTGGAATAAATCTAAACCAAACAACTCAAACATGTGATGTAAATCCCAATACAATTATGGCAGGTATTAGCTTGGAAAAAAACTAATATATTCTAGTTGCTGGGATAAAAACATATGTTTATATGTCTTGGGACAATAACATGCTTTCCAAGCAATTCTAGAAAAGCTACATTTTCTGAACTTTCATCTTTTAAAAATCTTTTTACATATAAAAATACACTCTCATAATTGCCTTTCTGAGAAAATAAGGAAAAGATGGAAGAAAAGCAAAAAAAAAAAAAGTTAAAAAGGAGGAGGAAGAGGAAGAAGATGAAAAGAAAATATTTACTGAGTACCTTCTTTATAACAGGCACTGTGTTAAAACCTGATATGAAGCATTTGAGCTGCAATGACTTTGTAAAATTTAAATTTATATAAAATCAAGGATATTAGTATGTATCTGCTCTTAGAACAACAACAAAAAATGTTCCAAAACCCTTACAACAATCAAACTCTTCTAGTTCTAAATATTTTTTAAAAGTATTTTTACCCTTATTCCCAAAGGTCTGTTATTTTTAACTTTCCAGTACTAACACTCTTTTTAAAATATTTCTCTTCATTAGAATTATACACTTCGAGAAAAATGTTAAAACCACTGCCCATGATGCAGTTAAAAGGAAAAGAAGAAATCTCATGCATTTGAAATCCCAAAATAAACATTTAGGTTCACAGCTGCATACTTCTATCATTAAATATCAAGATAAAAATCTCATGGTTCTATTTCAGTAGGTTATGCCTTTCCCAAGAAAAAATTTTGAATCCCTTGGCCAGACTCCAAAACTGGGCAGAATTAAATTCTAATAACCTAAGATTTCTATTACAAGCAATGTATTAAGTCATCTTCTATGCATTTAGAAGATGGCTATGTAACACCTATGGGAGAATCGAAAATAGTTACTCCAATAATTTTCCCATAGTATTTAATCCTCTCAAAGAATACCAGCTGAGAAAGACTATTAGTTCTTTCCCTAATAAATATGTTCAAAACCATGTTGCCAGTAAATAAGAGATGTGAATGAGTAAAAATGGATGTCAATTAATATGGAGAATTCATATAAACAGAGAAGATAGAAATCTAAAATATTTGTTTACAATTGGAAGCTCTCTTTTCAACCAAACAGCACTTAATCATAGAAGAAAAAATACAAATGAAGATTGCTCAGAAAGAAATTTCAGTGGATTTTAGAAAAAAAATACTAGTACGTATGGCTATATTGCTGGATATTTTTCCTTTCTTTAATTTAAAAAACAAAATTTAATGTTTTTTATTTTACTTTTGAGAGAGACACAGAGCGTGAGTCGGGGAAGGGGCAGAGAGAGAGGGAGACCCAGAATCTGAAGCAGGCTCCAGGCTCCAAGCTGTCAGCACAGAGCCCGCTGTGGGTCTCAAACTCATGAACTGTGAGGTCCTGACCTGGAGCCAAAGTCAGATGCTTAACTGACTGAGCCACCCAGGCGTCCCCAGATATTTTCCTTTCTTAAAGCAATCCTCAATAATAGTGAAACTAAATAACATTTGAAAAGCAATAATGAACAAGGAATAATATAGCAATCAAATATCAGTTTCAGTATATGGGTGACCAAAGAGAGAGAAAAAGACAAGGGTAAAAATACCCTCCACAAATTTCTATATATCTGCATTCTGATTCCCACCCACTGTCCATTGTATTGGAAAAAGTTGTCACCCACCTAAGCATCATGTTCATCAAAGGGTAGTCTAACTCTACATTGAGTGTAATATTCTATGCACACTTCCCCTACCCAGAATCATCCCTCAGAAACCTCATCCCAGTGATCTGCTACACTTGACTCAGCATAAGAAGATCAATGTCCAAATCCCAACTACGTCCGTTATTGGAGAAAGGACATCAGCGATTTACTGAAAAGAAACAAAATTGAGAAGAGAACTTAAGATGTTCTGTGTTCTATGAACAAAGCCATGACACTTATAAAAGTGCATGAAAATATAGTCCAGTGAAATTAAATTCAGAGATTGTTTAGTAGGGTGAGGACAAACAGCCAGATACTTATTGAATGGATGAAAAAGGGGATGTGACTATCTTCTCTTGAAACCAATTATTCATACATGGTAGACAGACTGGTAGTTTTCCTGAAAATCTGTTCTTGCCTCCTGCAGCCAAGAATACTCTATCCAGCAAGGCTTTCATTCAGAGCACAACGAGAGATAGAGTTTCCTATACAAACAAAAGTTAAAGGAATTCATGACCACTAACCCAGCCCTACAAGAAATATTAAAGGGGACTCTTTGAGTGGAAAGGAAGACCATAAGCAGGAGAAAGAAAAGTAGGAAGCACAAAAGTAATAAAAATAAGTGTATCTATAGAAATCAGTCAAGGGATTTACAAAATAAAAGAATGTGATGTATGGACACCATATACCTAAAACATGTTGGAGGAACGAGTAAAAATTTAGCACCTTTAGTACAAATTCAAATGTTTAAGAAAAAAATTTAAGTATTTATTTTTGAGAGAGAGACAGAGTGCAAACAGGGGAGGGGCAGAGAGAGGGAGACAGAGAATACGAAGCAGGCTCCAGGCTCTGAGCTGTCAGCACAGAGCCCAACATGAGGCTTGAATCCAAGAACCATGAGATCATGACCTGAGCTAAAGTTGGACACTTAACCAACTGAGCCACCCAGGAGCCCCAGTACAAGTTCAAACTTAAGTTTGAACAACTTAATACAGATCGCTATATGCATAAGATGTTATATAAACCTAATGGTAACTACACATCAAAAACCTGCAATAGATATGAAAAAAATGAAGAGAAAGGAATGTAAGTACATTACTAAAGAAAGCCAGCAAGCCATCAGAGAAGAGAGGTAGAGAAGAAAGGAACAGAGAAGAACTACAAAAACAACCACAAAACAAGTAATAAAATGTGTATAAGTATATTCCTATCAATAATTACTTTGAATATAAATTGACCAAATGCTCCAATCAAAAGATTTAGGGTGATGGAATGGATAAAAAAAGTAAGACCAATCTGTAAGCTGCCTGCAAGAGACTCATTTCAGACCTAAAGACACATGCAGATTGAAAGAGAAGGAATGGAAAAGCATTTATCATGCAAATGGAAGTGAAAAGTAAGCCATGGTAGCAATATTTATATCAGAAAAAAAAATAGACTATAAAACAAAAACTGTAACAAGAGACACAGAAGGATACGACATAATCATAAAGGGAACAATCCAATAAGAAGATATAACAATTGTTGATATTTATACACCGACATGGGAGCACCCAAACACATAAAGCAGCTAATAGTAATATAGATATATATATTTGCCAACACAAATTTTATATCACATTTTAACTTAATTTTTGTCCAAACACTGTAAGTATAGATCAACTTCATTATTAAAACATGATGAGCATACAAATGAGTTGTCAAAGCTAATCCTAATGGTCAAGGCAGCCAACCAAGTCAGATCTACTTTTTCTATAAAATGCCTCACTATCTGATACAATGAATGATTTAATATGACTTCTTACAACATCTATCCACCAAGTGATTGTAATATCAGAGTCATTTTGTTTCTGTATTGTCTGATGATTCTCCTCATTATGAGACATAACTTCCTGTTTCTTTGGAAGTTTGTAAATTTTTTATTGGATTCTAGACATTGTGAATATTATGTTGGGTGCTGGCTTTTATTTTGTTTGGGCAAAGTTTAAGTTATAGTTTTTGTTTTTCTAGGACACAATTAAGTTACTTGGAAGCAGTTTGATCATTTCAGGACATGCTTATAAGCTTTGTTAGTCATTCCCAGTCTTTAGTCTAGGGATAATTTGGCCTCACTACCTTTGTATGAGGCAATACACTTCTGAGGACTCTATTCAATATCCTTTGTGGTAGAAGGCGCTGTTTGGAGACCCCCTCTACTTGTCCTATGGCCTCAAAACTCAATCCAGGCAATAAGATAGGGCAATTCTATTGTACATATGTTTCCTCTTCTGAAGGAAATCGCTATCACTGTCCTGCACTATCTTTTGTCCAATGTATGAGAACCATTGCTTCAAAAATTGTTTTTTGCTGATGGTGGTGTTTAAGGAGGGGTAGGGAGATCTGCTTAGTCTCTCATCACCAAACATGGAAATATCACTTCCCTACTCTTGAATATATCTTAACACAGAAAATCTCAACATAGGCCAAACACTGCTTCTAACATCATATGACATGCTTAGCAAAATTTATATAAGATCGGGTAAGACATGAGATCTCACCCTGGGTTAATATTAACATACCAAGGCTTTATGTTTTCTAATACTGCAACTTTTCTCCATTTTTTGGCACCCTGAAGGTTTTATTCTTGACAGTAATGTACCATATAAGTATTTTGTATATTTAAATAGTTTAAATAGTGTTCTGTATCATTCAGAATCCAATCAGAAGAAAAAAATACCACTCAGTAATTTGAAGAACTACAATATGAGAAAAGAAGTGTTAACTATTTACAGGAAATTAGCTACTAAAAAAAAATGAAAGAGAATTTTAAAGAATGCTGTAGGACTGAGGGAGAGTACCAAAGGAAGGGATAAATGTGAAAAGAGGTCCCTTTCCCAAAGCTGAGATTCAAAGCTCTTTGGAGAAGAGAAAGCTTCAGCCTGCTGGATGGAGGTAAAGTTAGGGTTATCAACGGTCAGAGTCGGTCCATGTCCACAAGGCCAGTTTTGAGAGACAGGAAAACACACGCTGAGACTGGCTCACTTGAAGGTGAGCCTTCGTGTGCCCTCCATCTGCTGGCTTGCAGCACTGCAGGAGTAGGCTGAGAATCGTTGTACCTGAAGCTGCAAGACAAGCCCTTTTCTCCTGTAGTCTTACTCCACAACTCTCTACTGGCAGAAAAGAAATGTTTAAAAGATTGAGCTCTAGGATCACAAACAGCCTCATCAATATTGAATATGGACTTAAGAAGTAATAAACTGATAACTGACCCATACTCTTCTTTCTTTCTTTCCTTCTCTTTGTGTCCCAGTTGGATAAGTGTGATTATGGAGTGAGGTAGGAAATAAGAACCAATATGACTCATTTAACTACAAACCATTCTCGGGCTGATCAATTTTAATATGAAAGTCAAAGTTATCAAAATTAATGTGTTTGGAACAAACTGTGTCTGGATGCCCCCAGAGAAAGTGTTTGTGCACATTCAAGATAAAACTTCTCCGTCTATAATATAGCTTGTGCCTACTTCTCTGTGTCGCTGTTCCTCCCTGCTCCAGCAATATCAAACTATTCTGTCGTTTTTCACCACTGTAAACTTAATGACAGTGTCTTCTCTATATAGAATTCTCTTTTTCCTCCATATTATGGCAAGTATTATCTTAACTAAAAGGCCCTTCCCTGACTTACTTAACTGGACTGAATTAAATGCCTCTCCTTAGTGCTTTCATAAGATTATCTGTTTATCTCCATCAGCACTCATCAACTAGTCATTTTCATTTCACTATTTATTGTTGATCACATGGACTGTGGTTATTAATCCATTTATGTCAAAGATGTGACATAAATATGATTTTATGTCATAAGAAAATAAATAATGAATAAAGGAGACAAATATAGTTATCCAGGAAAGATGTTATAGGATTTTTGAGGAAGAGCATTGTAAAAAAAAATAATCAAGCAGAGATGTAAAATATGTGTTCTATAAGATTTTGTGATAAATTAGATAGGGAGGTATAAAAGAGAAATAAGGCAGAAATGCTTATATGCTTTCTAATGTTTTAACTTAGGTAAATGGATAGGAGTAATATTGTTAGAGCTAGTGTATGCAGGAGTAAGGACAGATTTGAGAGCCTGGGTAATACCGGCGTATAATGGCAGTATATAGCTGTTTAAAACAAACAAAAAACCATTGGCTTAAAATAAGAATTCTTTTTATGTAAAGGACCAGATAGTAACTATTTTAACTGTGGGTCATAAGTCTCTGTCACATTATTCAACTCTACTGTTGTGGCACAAAAGAAACAGAAGGAAATGAATGAATGAGCAATCAGCTGGATTTAGTCTACGAGCTCTACTTTGCCATCCCATGAGCTGTGGTCATTCTAACTCAACCAGGGTGGAGACTGCCAAATGGCCTATTCATAGGCCTGGAAGTTTGTTCTTGCTTTTGTTTTCAGCCCTTGTTATTCCCCCATGTGTCCTTTCTTCCACCAATAGGCTAAAAAGGTTTTCTTGCAAAGTAATATTCCCAAGACAGTGAAAATGTTAACTGCAAGGCCTCTTATGGCCGAGTCCCATAGTTGCACACCATAATTTCTACCATGTTTTATTTGTCAACATGAATCTCAAGGTCAGCCCAGATTCAAGGGACAGGGGAAATAGATTCAGTCTCCTGATGGGAGGAGCTAAATAAAAAACATGATGGCCATTGTCTTCAATCTACCATAGGGAGGCATAGGATTTGGAATATAGGAGAAAGCTGAAATTATAAATATATTTTGTAGTTATCAGTACATATGTTATAACTGAAATTATGAGAATGAATATTTATTGAGAAAACTAAATGTACCTACACACATATATTTATTTATTTATATATAAATATAAAACCACAGATATCATAATGAACTATTCTTTAAATACCAACATGGATAGAATATTATATCAATACTGAATGAAAAAAGAAAATTTCAAAATTGTATGCAAATACATTAAATCTATATATTGCTTTTTGGATGGTTAATAATAATGATGGTTAACAAGTATTGCTACTATATGTCAGCCCCCCTTCTAAGCACAATTTATATACTAAGTATACAATTATTATAAGAAACTTTTGAGATTGGTACACTAGTAAAATAATCCTTTTTAATATATCATAAACTTGATCCTGTGAAAGAGGAAATAAAATGAAGTCACTTATGTCAAGAGATTTTAAAATGGAGCTAGGAGGTCATTAAGGTAAGCCCCATGCATGTCCTTACTGGATGGAACAATAAATTTGTGAACTGGACCAGACCTAAAATATTCCAAGGACACTGACAACACCTACAACTTGCTACAGTAATGGACTTTTGCTTAGTGGCAGACTTAGCAACCAGTTATGTTTAGCCAAGTTTTAGGCAACCAAAACCAATCAAAATTCTTTGTAAACAACAAATACAAGCATTATCTTTTTGTGTTGAAAAATCCCTGACTTTTGTTCCCTGGTAAGACCACAGTTTAGGTTGCTGCCCAAATTGGTGCTAACCAAATTGCAATTCTAAGACCCCAAATAAATGATTTTTTTTTTTTTTACTTCGGTTTTCTTTACCCAGTCAACAATCCAAAGATAGATCTAGTAACTCTTCCAAGGTCACACAGTTAAGTACAAAGCTAGGATTTAAACTCCATTTTAAAACATGGACTGGATATAGATCAACTTCTGGATAGCTGTTGTCTTTTTTATTTTTTTTAATGTTTATTTTTTGAGAGAGAGAGAGAGAGAGAGAGAGAGAGAGAGAGAGAGAGAGACAGAATCGGAAGCAGGCTCCAGGCTCCAAGCTGTCAGCACAGAGCCCGCTGCGGGGCTCAGACTCACAAGCTGTGAGATCATGACCTGAGCCAAAGTCAGACACTTGAGTGACTGAGCCACCCAGGCACCCCTGGATAGTTGTTGTCTTACGGTAGGGAGTAATGAGAAGGAATTGTAATTTTATCAATAGATAGGTAGTCTAGCTTTTCCAGTGAAAAAGCCCCAAAACAATTACCAAATAACCTGTTTAGTCTCAAAGTTTAGTGGTGAATATCCCCAGTATCCTGACTGTGATCTTAAAATATATTTCTCATGAAAATAAGCACAATGGGTGATTCCCAATTCCAGCTTTGTATCAGGAAATGTGTAAAATCAATATGAAATAACTTGATGTACAGGAAGCAAGGACTATTAAGTCATGTGAAAAAAGGAAAGAAAAGCCCAAGCCCTCCCAGCCAAAGAATTGAATTTGACTGAGGATAATAACTGAAACTGATTGAATACCACCAAGTGCACTTAATCCTTAAATTCATAATGATAGATAAAATGTGTACATCATTTTAGAATGCTTGAGACCCAGCTCATATTCTTGAAAAGTGGTAAATAAAGGGAAACAAGGCTTTTTCCTGCCTTTTCCTGTTCTACTGTATCTTAAGGTAACCAAATAGCCGATAAGGGGAGATGACTTTTTAGAGAGCAAATCAAATAACAAACACAAAAGGCAATGGAATACTATTATTTTGCAACTCCAAGTGAAACAATGAATCCATGTAACTAACAATGGTGGCTAAAATCACAAAAACAGAGCTATCCAGATAATGGATACCTCCTTAGCAAAATATATATACCATCTGTAAGCAATCTTGTCAAAAACAAAACTGAATCAGATCAAGCCTCTACCTCTAATGACCAATTTTCTGAGTACAAAGAAAGATGTTCAGTGATACTATAAGAACAGAACCAGCAAAATCCAAGAAAATTCAGATAGATAACACAGGACTCTATACAGTAAACTGATTAAGAAAAAAGAGACTCCTGATTTGTTCTCCAGTCTGGTGTGTAAGAAGCTAGAAAGGTAAACAAACTGAAAAATCAACAACTCTTCCTAGCTGCATAAGAGAAGTGAGGTCACAGGGCAAACCAACGTTCCCCAAATTTGTAGAGACCAAGGACCAAATTTAGAGAATCACAACTTACCAGAGCAAAGACCCAGGAGCACACATCTCTGCAGGAACCAGGGCGATCTGAAGTGTAACTGATGAACTACTGGAAGCTCAGCATAGACACAGCTGAGAAATAAAAACAAAAGGGAGACACAATCATAGGGGGGACTGCATACTTTTGTGTATTTTACCTCCAAGAGTTCAACTAAGTTCTCACAGTGAATATTAGAGGAAAAGTTGCCTTCTGTCTCTGGCTGAGGGACAGGAAAATGAGCCACATTGAAATATGCCAGAGCACTCTTCTTAACAGGGTATCTGCCCACAGGAAAAACTATTTAACTGCAGCCTAATCTGCTGGGGTGTTATCAGACCTGGGGGAAGAGACATACCCAACTTCAGCTGCCTTTAATCATCCTATCCCATTTAGGGGCAGGGGGTTGGAAAATAAGAAACCAGTGTGAGGTTTACAACCCAGAGGTATAAGTCCACTAAAAGGCAGACATACTCATAGGACTATAGGATGCTTTCCCTCACCACACACCTTACTACATTACCAAAGACTTATTTAAAGTAGCTCCTTTTAGAAAGTGTATCATTTCCAGCTATCAGAAAAAAAAATTATAAAACATACTAAATGGCAAAAAACTGTTGGAAGAGACAGAGCAAGTATTAGAACCAGAGTCAGATGGCAGACATGTTGAAATTTATAGATTGGAATTTAAAACACTATGATTAAGACGCTAAGGACTCAGATTTATAGAAACAGAGAGTAGATTGGTGGATGTTAGGAGCTAGGGTGTGGGAGAAAGGAGGAGATGTTGATCAAAGAGTACAAACTTCCAGCTATAAGACAAATAACTTCTGGCAATCTAATGTATAGCATGGGGACTATAATTAACAATACTGTATTGTATTCTTGAAAGCTGCTAAAGAGTACATTTTATTTAAAGTATAGTTGACATATAATGTTACATTAGTTTAGGGCATATAAAAGAGTAGATTTTTAAAAAAAAATTGATAATGTTTATTTATTGTTGAAAGAGAGAGAGAGAGAGAGAGAGAGAGAGCAAAGTTGGGGAGGGGCAGAGAGAGAGGGAGACACAGAATCTGAAGCAGGCTCCAGACTCCAAGTTGTTGGCACAGAGCCCAACATGTGGCTCAGACTCACTAACTGTGAAATCATGACCTGAGCCGAAAACAAGAGTTGGAGGTATAACTAACTGAACCACTCAGGCACCCCCCAAAAGTTAAATGTCCCAACCATCACAGTAACTTAAAAAAATGGTAATTATGTGAGGTGATAGATGTGTTAACTAACCTTACTGTGGTAATCATTTCACTATATATATATATATATATATATATATATATATATATATATAAAATCATCACATTGTCCACATTAAACTTATACAATGCTATACATCAAATATATTTCAATAAAACTAGAAAAAGGATGCTAAGGGCTCTAAGGGTAAAGAAGGCAGCATGTTAGAACAGATAAACTATGTAAGTAGAGAGATGGAAAACCAAAGAATCAAATAGAAATTGTAGAGATCAGAAACACTGTAACAAAAATGAAGAATGCCTTTCATTAGCTCATTAGTAGACAGGACACAGCTGAGGAAAGAATCTCTGAGCTTAAGGATATCTCAATAAAAACCTCCAAAACTGAAAAGCAAAGAGAAAAGAGATTAAAAACCAGAACCATGGATGCCTGGGTGGCTCGGTTTGTTAAGCGTCTGACTCTTGGTTTCGGTTCAGGTCATAGTCTCATAGTTTGTAAGTTCAAGCCCCACATCAGGTTCCACGCTGTTAATGCAGAGCCTGTTTGGGATTCTCTCTCCCCCTCTGTATCTCTGCTCCTCCCTCACTCACGCATGCACACAAGTGTGTGTGCATATTCTCTTTCAAAAATAAATAAATGAATAAATAAATAAACTAAAAAAAAAGAACCGGATATCCAGGAATTGTGGGAAAACTATGTATAAGATATGTGTAATGGGAATTCCAAATTGAGAACAAAGAGAGAAATGAACAAAACAAATTGAAACAATATAATGACTATTTCCCCAAATTAATGTCAGACATAAAACCAAAAATCTAGTAAGCTCAGAGAACAGCAAGTAGTATAAATGGCAAAACAAAACAAAAAGGCTTAGCCTAAGCATCTCATTTTCAAACTACAGAAAAGCAAAGATAAAGGAAAAATCCTGAAAGAAGCCAGAGGAAAAGACATCTAACTATAGAGGATCAAAGGTAAGAATTACATCGTACTTCTCTAAGAAACCGTGCAAGCAAGAAGACAGAGTGAAAGATTTAAAGTGTTAAGAGAGAAAAACAAACAAACAAACAAAAACACCAACCTAGAATTCTGTACTATGTGAAATTGTTCTTTATTTTTTTTAATGTTTATTTATTTATTTTTGAGAGAGAGAGAGAGAGAGAGAGAGAGAGCGAGAGCGAGCGAGCGGGTAGGGGCAGAGAGAAAGGGAGAGAGAGAATCCCAAGCAGGCTCTGCCCTGTCAGTGGAGAGCCCAAAATGGGATTTGATCCCATGAACCACTGGATCATGACCTGAATCAAAATCAAGAGTTAGTGGCTCTACTGATTGAGCCACCCAGCTGCTCCATGAAGTTATTCTTTAAAAGTGAAGGAAAATTACTTCCTCAGACTAGCAAAAATTGAGAGAATTTGTTTTCAGTAGATCTGCATTGCAAGAAATGTTAAAAGAAATTCTTTAAACAGAAGTTGCTATAGGACAGAAACTTGGGTCTACATAAAGAAAGGAAGAGCATCAGAGAAGAAATAAGTGGAGCTAAAATAAAAACTTTTATTGTTCTTGTTTTTTGATGGTCTTTGAAGTTAATTGTTTGTTTATAATAGTAAGAGCAACAACATATTCAACTTAAATGCATATTACCAAGTGAAAGAAGCCAATATGAAAAGGCTACATACTGTATGATTGCAACTATATGACATTCTAGAAAAAACAAAACTATAGAGATGGTTGAAAAAAAAAAAAAAAAGACCAGTGATTGCTAGGACTTACAGGGGAGGGAGACACCAATAGGCAGAGCACAGAATTTTAGAGCAGTGAAACTATTCTGTATGACACTATAATGATAGATACATATCATTATACATTTGTCCAAACCTATAGAATGTACAACACTAAGTTTGAAACCTAATATAAACTATGGATTGGGCGATTATGATGGGCCAAGGTATGTTCACCAGTCATAACAAAGGTACTCCTCTAGTGCGGGATAGTGATAATGAGAGATAGTGTGGGATAATGCATGTGTGAAGCAGGAGATATATGGGAAATCTCTGTACCTTCTGCATAATATTGCTGTGAATCCCAAATGGCTTTACAAATAAAGTCCATTTTTAAAATTAAAAAAAAATAGAATAAAAAATATAAGAGAAACTGCAGGTTAAATATACAGTTGTTCCTTGTTTTGCTCCTGAGTAAGAAAATAAATATATAAAAACTTTTAAGAATAATAAAATAATGGGAAATTTACATTCAAACACTGGATTTGTGATAATTCTGAGAAACTAGTTTTAATTTTTTCTTTAAGTATGATAATGGAATTGTGGTTACTTTTTAAAAATAATCTTTTTTTCAGGGTTCCTGGATGGCTCAGTCAAACATCTGACTTTGGCTTAAGTCATGATGTCATGGTTTGTGAGTTCGAGCCCTGCATCAGGCTCACTGCTATCAGCACAGAGCCTGCTTTGGATCCTCTGTCCCCGACTCTCTCTCTCTGCCCCTTCCCTGCTGTTTCTCTCTCTCTCTCTCTCTCTCTCTCTCTCTCTCTCTCTCTGTAAATAAACTTAAAAAATAATCTTTTTTCCTTCAGACATACATACCAAATATTAAATAAATGAAATTATATGGTGTCTATACACAAAAATAAACTCAAAATGGATGAAATACCTAAATGTGAGGCAGGAAACCATCAAAACCCTAGAGGAGAAAGCAGGCAACAACCTCTCTGACCTCACCCACAGCAATTTCTTGCTCAACACATCTCCAAAGGCAAGGAAATTAAAAGCAAAAATGAACTATTGGGACCTCATCAAGATAAAAAGCTTCTGCACTGCAAAGGAAACAGTCAACAAAACTAAAATTCATCCAATGGAATGGGAAAATATATTTGCAAATGACATATTGGATAAAAGGTTAGTATCCAAAAATCTATGAAGAATTTACCAAACTCAACACCTGAAAAACAAATGATCCAAAGAAGAAATGGGCAAAAGACATGAATAGACACTTTTCCAAAGAAGACATCCAGATGGCCATCAGACACATGAACAGATGCTCAACGTCACTCCTCATCAGGGAAATACAAATCAAAACCACACTGAGATACCACCTCATGCCAGTCAGAGTGGCTAAAATTAACAACTCAGGAAACAACAGATGCTGGCCAGGATGTGGAGAAATGGGAACCCTCTTGCACTGTTGATGGGAATGCAAACTTATACAGCCGCTCTGGAAAACAGTGTGGAGGTTCCTCAAAAAATTAAAAATAGAACTACCCTATGACCCAGCAATAGCACTACTTGGAATTTATCCAAAGGATACAGGAGTGCTGATTCATAAGGGCACATGTACCCCAATGTTTATAGCAGCGCTTTCAACAATAGCCAAATTATGAAAAGAGCCTAAATGTCCATCAACTGATGAATGGATAAAGAAGATGTGGTATATATATATATATATATATATATATATATATATATATACACACACAATAGAATACTATTTGGCAATGAAAAAGAATGAAATCATGCCATTTGCAGCAACATGAATGGAACTGGCAAGTATTATGCTAAGTGCAATAAGTCAGTCAGAGAAAGGCAGATATCATATGTTTTCACTCATATGTGGAATTTAAGAAACTTAACAGAAGACCATGGGGGAAGGGAAGGAAAAAAAATAGTTACAAACAGAGAGGGAGGGAGGCAAACCATAAGAGACTCTTAAATACAGAGAACAAACTGAGGGTGTGAGGGTAGATGTGGGGGGGGGGGTGCAAAGGGAGAGGGGGAAAATGAGTGATGGGCATTGAGAAGGGCACTTGTTGGGATGAGCACTGGGTGTTGTATGTAAACAATGAATCATGGGAATCTACTCTCAAAACCAAGAGCATGTTGTACACACTGTGTTGGCCAATTTGACAATCAATTATATTAAAAAAAAAAAGAAATTACATGGTGTCTGAGATTTGCCTCAAAATTATCAAGGTAATAATGCAGGTGGGATATTAGATTAAACAGAATTGTTGATCCTCATTGATGCTGGGTGATAGGAACATAAAGTATATTGCACTGGTCTCTCTACTCTTGTACATGATAGAAATTTTCCTTAGTAAAAAGTAAAATTCAACAATATTGTACATGCATAAAAAACATATTCATGCTATGAATTATAGTGATGAAATTAACACACTTGACTCCAACACTCAATTTAAATTATAATACAAATAGTGTTTTATCAGGGCGCCTGGATGGCTGAGTTGGTTTGAGTGTCTGACTTCAGCTCAGGTCATGATCTCAAGGTTGCACCCTTGTTGGGCTCTGTGCTAACAGCTCAGAGCCTGGAGCCTGCTGCAGATTCCCTCTCTCTCTCTCTCTCTCTCTCTCTCTCTCTCCCTCTCTTTCTGTCTCTCTCAAAAATAAATAAACAATTAAAAAATTTGAAAAAAAAGCAAATAGTGTTTTATCTAGCTGGTGTTTCTCCCTGGTCTCTTCCCTTTTAGCCATTGTCCTGACTTCTTATTATTTCCTAAAAGTTTCTTCATAATCATCATCATCATTGTTATTATTTCATTGTGTTTCAGAGGTATATCTAAATATTTGGTTATGCTTGGTTTTTTTAATTTTACAAAAGTATTGTTGTATATAGTTATATATAGTTTATATAGTTATATATAGTTTAAGTCGTCTACTGAGATTTACTTTTTTCACTCAATGTTATGATTCTAAGATTCATTTACTAGTTCTTTATAAGTGCACTTACTACATAATTATAATTAGCATTTTAAATAATTAGCTCCCAAGTAAAGCAAAAAGTTGTGACAAACAGAGATCATGTTTTCTCATCAATTTTCTCAACTCCTGCCAAAGGTAAGCTACATGGTAAGTATTTTTAAAATGCACATTTATGAATAAGTGTTAATGAGTAAGTGTTTGCATGAATAATATAGCTACAAATGTGCTTTAACAACAACAAAAGAAGTATAAATGACTTCCTTGTAAAGATAATATTTTTTCTAAATTTTTAAGACACTTTATGAGAATGGCTATGAAAATGCAGAGGTTAGGAATTCGTGTACTAGATGAAATTGAGCATAGGTCCTTCAATTCTTGGACTCAAAGTCCCCCATTTATAAATTATAACATAAAGCATTAAAATATATATTTGCTTACAGAATAAACTTCCCATTTTTTTTAGAATTCAATTAGATAAAATTTAAATGGTGATTTTAGTATTCAGTACAAAAAAAAAATCAAAGACCCCAAACATCCATCTAACAAATGAATATAATAACATTTTATTTAATTGAAAACTGACATATAGCTGGCTCTGAAATTGATTGATGTCATGAAGTCAAAGCTGATGCAGAAAGATTCATCCTCAAAAAAAAATGTGAAATATACTGTGGTATGTCAATTATACCTCAATAAATGAAAAAAAAAAAAAAAGAAGGCAACTTAAGCTCAAACATTTCTCCTTGTCATGTAGGAAGGATTTTCACCTGGGATAGAGGCCAGTGATTTATTAGGTTAAGTTTTCTTTCAGTAGCATTCTGATTACTCTCCATATTCAACCACAGCAGCTTCATTTTATAAACCCAAGCATCATTCTTTATTTTTATTACTCCTAGGAGACTGTGATAATATTTAACTTAGAAAGAGAAGACTAATATCCTTGTTGACATTATTGTTGACCAAAGGACTTCTTTGCAAGGAGCATGAGTCTTTGCCAACAATGGCTATTGCTTGTTTATTTAAAGTCTTGTAAAAAGTTCAGTAGGGAAATGGTGAGGTACACTTTTAATCCAGCAGCTGGAACCATTCATTGTTCAGTATTACTAAGAGATATACTCTCTGTAAAATCTGATCAAACTTAATATAAAGAAAGGCAAATTTGTCTGTTAAGTATATCCAGCCTTCTTTCCAGATGCAGTTATTCAGTGTTGTTATATCATTTAAGTTCTCTTTCTGCTTCTTTTAGAAAAACTTTCTTTCAATGAATTGAGAAAAGAAAAAAATGTATAATTATTACTCTGTAGGCTTGGTATTTTTATCTCTTTCATTCTGTTATAAATCCACTTTTTTTTTTGTCAGATGCAATCATGGACATAAGGATATGCATGAGTCCCAGAAATTATCAGGTATTGACCCTATGACAAATTATATTCTGCCTTTGGTAATTATTCTCATTTGACTACTATTTTTCTATGGTACTTATGGTTGGAGCATTAAGCCTGCCAACTTTAGATAAAAATTGTGTTACAGGTTAGGCTGTATGACAAAAAATGGTAAGGAAATGTTAAATTAAGGTAGAATAAGGCTGGATGGTCAGTAAAATAACCACACTGAAGTGTGATTAATGTGGAATTTCTCAGGTCAGAATTATACTGATATTTATACTTACACCTCTTGGGTGACTTTGTGAAACCAAGGATAATTAGAGCCCCTGGAGCCATGGAAAAACTCAGTATACTTTAGTATATCACAGTGATATGATTGCTTTCTGTATCTGCCATAATATGAAAATGATTGTAAAGCACTAGCCTAATGTTTTAAAAATTAATCAAAGGAATTCTGTCTTTTTAAAAAAAAAAGTTTATTTATTTATTTTGAGAGAGAGAGAGAGAGAGAACATGAGCAGGGGAGGGGTAGAGATAGAGGGAGAGAAAGAGAATCCCAAGCAGCCTCCATACTGTCAACACAGAGCCAGATGCAGGGCTTAAACTCATGAATGGTGAGAAAATGACCTGAGCCAAAACTAAGAGTCAGATAGATGCTTAAGTGATGGAGCCACCCAGGCATCCTAAGAACGCTTTCTTAATAACTACATTGTCCAGTTTCTATATGTTCCCACTGGTATTAATTAAATATAACAATTATCATTTTTGAAATAAGTATACTGTCAGTATAAGAATTCCAAAAATATTTTGTAATTCAATCATTATTAATATTAAAATATAAAAATCCTTCACATAAGCTCAAGAGACAGAGGTTATATTTTATTATTCTTACTTACTTTTATATGATTGAACACATCTTATTTATCTAATTAATTTATTCTAAATAAATTTGGATCCACAAAAAAGAATAAAGAGTGCTAAAAATGATAAATACCTGGGCAATTATAAAATATTTTTCTTGCTATATAAATTCCCTTTAAAAATAATCAACTGCTTAAAACAATAATAATAATGTAACATGGGGTTTCTGACAAATGTAGATTAAAACAAATGACAACAGTAACACAAGGTCCCAGAAGAGAAAAATGGAATGTACCATAATATTTTAATGCTATTTGAAAGTAGACAATATTAAGTTAAAGATTTATACTCTAAGCCATAGAGTGGTCATTAAGTAACACAACATAAAATTATAGATAACAAAGCAACAAAGAAGATAAAGTAATATCAATACTAAATTAATACCAAAAAAGGCAGAAAATGGGAAGAGAGAAAAATAACATATGAAACAAACAGAAAATAATAGCAAGATTATAGATTTAAACTTAACCATATCAATAATCATATTGTATGTAATCCAATCATCTCAGTTAAAAACCATACATTGTCAAATTGGATATTTAAAAAAGCAAGACGCATGTTATAAGTTGCATTATGTCTCCTCAAAAAAGATACATTGGAATCCTAACCCCCAATACCTCAGAGTGTGGCTTTATTTGGAGAAAGGATCTTTACAGCAGTAATTAAGTTAAAATGAGGTCATATGATGGGTGTCCTTCTTCCTAGGGGACACTTGGAGAGATAGAGGACAGACATTCACAGGTGTAAAACAATGTGAAAACGGAAAGAATGCCAAGTGAAGACAGACAATTGAAGTGATGATTCATCTGCAGGCCAAGGATACTCCGGCTGCCGGAGACCAGAATAGAGGGAGGAAACAGTTTCTTATCTAGCATAATAAAAGGAACATGGCCCTGCTGACACTTGATTTAGCAATTCTGGCCTTCAAAACTGTGAGACAATAAATTTCTGTAAAATCAACACTTCTTTATAAATGTAATTTTTTTTAATGTTTGTTTATTTTTGAGACAGAGACAGAGGGCAAGTGGGGGAGGGGCAGAGAGTGAGGGAGACACAAAATCTGAAACAGGCCCCAGGCTCTGAGCTGTCAGCACAGACCCCGATGAGGGGCTTGAACCCACTAACTGTAAGATCATGACCTGAGCCGAAGTATAACGCTCAACCGACTGAGCCACCCAGGTGCCCCTCAACACTTCTTTATAATGAATTGAACAAATAGAGAGAAAATTAACAAGAATATAGAAGACTTGAAAATAATACTGTTGAGCAACTTGACACACTTGTAGTGTTATAGAACACTACAGCCAACAAGAGCATGCGTATTCTTTTTAAGTATATATGGAAGAGGGATGCTATTCTGAGCCATTAAAATGAGTCTCAAAAAATTTAAAATAACTCATGCCATACAAAGTATGTTCTCTTACAACAGTGAAATTAAATTAGAAATCATTTATTGAAAGATAAAAGACTCCACCAAAAAACCACTAAAACTGATAAATTAATTCAGTAAAATTGCAGGATACAAAATCAACCTACAGAAATCTGTTGCATTTCTAATTTTTTTTTTAACGTTTATTTATTTTTGAGACAGAGAGAGACAGAGCATGAACGGGGGAGGGTCAGAGAGAGGGAGACACAGAATCTGAAACAGGCTCCAGGCTCTGAGCTGTCAGCACAGAGCCCGACGCGGGGCTTGAGCCCACCGGCCGCGAGATCATGAGCTGAGCCGAAGTCAGCGGCTTAACCGACTGAGCCACCCAGGCACCCCTCTGTTACATTTCTATACACCAATAATGAAACAGCAGAAAGTGAAATTAAGGAATCACTCCCATTTACAACTGCACCAAAAACAGTGAGATACAAATTAATAAACCTAACCAAAGAGGTGAAAAGGCTGCACTCTGAAAACTATAAAATACTGATGAAAGAAATTGAATACAAAGAAATGGAAAGACATCTCATGCTCATGGATTGGAAAAACACATATTGTTAAAATGTCTATACTACTGAAAACAATCCATACGTTTAATGTAATCCCTGTCAAAATACCAACAACATTTTTCACAGAGCTAGAACAAACAATCCTAAAATTTGTATGGAACCACAAAAGACCTCAAATAGCCAAAGCAAACTTGGAAAAGAAAAGCAAAGCTGGAGGCATCACAATTCTGGATTTCAGGTTATATTACAAAGCTGTAGTCATTAAACCAGTATGGTACTGGCACAAAAATAGACACATAGATAATAGAACAGAACAGAAAACCCAGAAATGAACCCAAAACTATATGGTCAATCAATCTTCAACAAAGCAGGAAAGAATACCCAGTGCAAAAAAGATAGTCTGTTCAACAAATGGTGTTGTGAAAACTGGACACCTGAAACGAATATTACATTGTATGTTAACTAATTGGAATTTAAATAAAAACTTTTTTAAAATCCCCAAGTATTTGGAAACTAAATAACACAATTCTAAATAACACATGAGTTAAAGAAAAAAAATCAGATAAAGTAGTTTGAGCCAAGTGAAAATGAAAACACAATATGTCAAAATTTTTAGCATATAGCTGAAGTAGTACTTAGACATTTATAGTAGTAAATTCCTATTTTAGAAATGAAAAGATCTTAAACTAAGGGCTTCAACTTCTACTTTATGAAACACTTAATGCGGAATCAACATACTTCAATGTATTAAAAATAATTAATAAAATGACACGGTTACCTCAATAAATGCAGAATAAAAGAACAAATAAAACCTTATGTGAGTGGAAGGGAAAAAAAGAAAAAAAACCCAAAGATCCATGTGTATATCAAGGACCCAAAGAAAATTGAAGATAAGGAAATCCAATATTACAATCAAAAACGTTAGTAAAAAAGAAAACCACAAACCACTATCCTCAGGTTCTTAATAAAATTTTATCAAATCAAGTCAGAGAATGAATAAAAAGGTAATATACCATGATTAAATGTGGGTTAATCCTATAAATGCAAGGTTGGTTTAACATTAGAAATTAACTAACATACTTTACTGTATGAGTAAAAAGTTAAAACCATATAATCATTGCAATAAATGCAGACAAAGCTTTTGACAAAAATCTCACACTGATTCTTATAAAAGTTGTCAGCAAACTAGAAATATAAGGGAACCTGATAAAAACTGATAAAAAGTATTGTTTTAGTTTTCTATTGCTACTTTAATAAATGCCACAAAGCTGATGGCTTAAAACAACACAAATATATTATCTTATAGTTATGGAAGTCAGAAGTTTAAAATAGTTTGGCAGGACGGTGTTACTTGTGGAGGTTCCAGAAAAGAACCATTTTCTTCCTTTTTCAGCTTCTAGAGGTTCCCCACATTCTTTGGTTCATGATGAATGAATAAATACATTGTGGTATATCCATACAAGGAAATACTACATAACAATAAAAAAATAGGTGAATTACTGATCACATTAAAAACATGGTTAAGTCCTAACATAATTTTTCTGAGTGACAAAAACCAAACCAAAATGAATACGTGTACTGTGATTTACTTTTCTAAAAAGCCTCGAAATTACCAAGTAATCTTTAATGACAGAAATTAAATTAGTGATTACCTGAAGACAGTGGGGGTGGGGTAAAAGGAAGATTAAGAAGGTGATCTTTCAAAGGGGCATGAGAACACTTTTGGGGGAGATAGATAATGTTTATTATTTTGATTGTGGTTGTGGTTTAGTGGCTGTATACACATGAGAAAACTTCAAACTGTGCACTTAAATATGTGTAGTAATTGTGTGTCAATTATAACTCAATTAAGCTGTTTTAAACCAGGTTAACCAAATCCTTGAATAGTTTTTGGCCTTTCACGTTCTCAGAACTAAAATTCATATTTCAATAAACAGTAAGTGTGCTAGTTGAGCTTGATCTGAGAATTTGGATACATATTTAAGATTTTTCACTATGTCAAGTATCATGTCACCAGATGTTAACTGTGGACCCTATTCCACAGAATTTAAACCCTGCAGCACTTCTGAGGTTTGAGTCTGAAACAAATCAGAAAGAAAATCAACTTAGCGATGCTCAAGAAAGAACTCAGATCTAGATGAATATTTAGGGATTCTTAGATGTTAAAATCTCTTAGATGTCTAAACACATCTATATTGTGCTTTAAAATTCAATAAACAAAAATAAAAAGAAGAGCTCTGTTGCCGGGAAGGGGAGGGAAGAGAAATTAGGATAAAAAGGAAGAATTATGGCGAATAATTATGGCGATAATGTTTCAGATAGTACTCCACCATAAAGATTCTTAGCCTGTCATGCAAGAAAACCCCTGAGGTCCAGGAACGGGGTTAAAGACATGTAAAAATGTTTCTTGAACACATGTGCATTTTTCCAGAGCAGAGGGCCCATAGATAGGATCAAACAATGGAGAGTCTTCATTACCCAAAATATTGATGCCTACTCAATGATCTATCTTAAGAAAATATTTATGGCAAAATATCATGAAAACGTTCCAGTCTGTTTGATCTCCTTTTCTCTGTTTAGACGGGATTATGACCAGCTGGCTTATTTTTATGAGCTTTGTAATGCGTAGTGTGACTCTGAGATTCTTCTGAAATGAAAAAAAAAGGACCCAGCCAAATGTGTTATTCAAGATTTTCCACATTAAATACTCATTTGCTGAACGAGAGAAAACTGAATCAACCAAATCTTTCCAACAAATTCTTTCATCACATGGACAGATTTACCAGATATAGTGGAAACATTCAGAAGTTTAAACTGTTGTGTCAGTATTTTTGTTGCAAATGTCTGATTGGGACAGCATTCTGTAAATTAATAGAAGCTGGCCAATTTTATTAAAGGTAGTTAAACAACGTGTCATACAGAACCACCTGTATATGTTTTCTTAAATCATTAAAACATTTTAACATCAATTTTTTGAAACATTTTTTAATGGTGATGATAAAATGCAGTATACTCATGCTGTGTGTTAGGAAATGTACACATATCTGAGTAGGCCTTCAGAAGTCTTCTATTACTTCAGTTATCTTCTTTCACATTTTCTCTCTCAACTATTATTGTAATCTATAGCTATCATGATCTTATCTTTTCTGACAAAGCCTTGTGATAGATCAGTCAGTTAAGTAATTGAACCATGAACTGTTATGGAAACTCCAATCAATCAATCAATCCTATTTGTATATGTCCAGATGCTGAGAACATATTCCTCGGTCCTATTATTTGCATGTATATTTCCATCTATCTTTTCTATCCTAAAACGTTCTAAGCTATATCTTGGAAATGAACTGAAAAACTGATAAGAACCCAGTTGTAATGGTACTGCTTTCAAATATGTATACTCAATATAGTCCTCTCAATATTCTTTGAATTATTCTCCATGTTTTAACTATTAGTTTTCTCCAGTTTTAGTTCTCACCCAATGCTGATATCATTTTTATTATTTTTAATTTTTCTTTGTGAGTCTACTTCTTGGCAACCAGAGCCCTCTTCCACTCCCTCAGCCATAATTCTTTCTCAGCTGTACTTCTATTTATCTTTTTTCAATATCAATAAGCATGCTTGTCTCATTCGTTGTTTTCACTTACCCTATCTCTTTCACCTTGACAGCCAAGGAATGAGGTTCTGCTCAGCTGCAACCTCATTTGATGTGACATTAACATTCGTGTCTTTTTTATTCATTGCCAAGTTCAAAAACATTAACACTGGGGAAATAATTTGCCAGTTAAATTATCTCAGAGTAGGGAGATGTGATGATTATAGCAACTCTCTTCAATGTGTGAAAACAATGTTTACCAAAAATGAACAAACAGATAAGCAAAATCTGAACCCAAACAAACATCTCCTCAAAGATAATCCTGGAAAATTATTTTTCTCATTTGTTAAATATTTCAGAGTGTTCTTAATCTTTCATTCAATGTCAAAAAATATATATTCATTTTGTAGCATTTCATTCAACCACACATCGTATATTCCACTGGTCTGTCACTGGACTCCTTTTTCCTGGGTCATCTAAATAAGTGGATGGTGACTTGACACCATTGATATAGTTTACAAAGATGTAATATTGGTGTCTTGCATCTATTTATATGAAACTCTATATGTTCAAGGGAAAAAAAATGACATGATTCTATCTCAGGAGCAGTAAAGGGTAGGCAGCCACTGCTGCTCTGCAGGCTGACTTGTGGAAGAAATAAGCAAGAAGTAAGAAGAGCGTAGCCTGACTCTATTCCTAGTCTGTTACAAAATGACAGGACAGACCAAGGGGACTTTCTGCACCTAAGAAGCAGTTCTGGATTTAGAAATACAAAATCCGTGGTAAGATTCTTTTCAAAAGATCTATCCAGCTTAGATACCTTTCCATAAAGTTAAATAGACTCCTCTTTCTTACAAGTATGTTCTGCTAAAAACAATTTAGCTGTGTCCTGAATTTTAGATCAAAGGCATTTTCCCTTAGGTAATATAAAGGTTGCACATTACAATATAAAGAGCACATATTTTAGAATCAAATAAACATAGGTTAGATTTCAATTCTACAATTTTCTGGCTATAGGATCACGGTCATGCTAATTGTCTGAATCTCAATTTCCCCAAACGGGGATATATTACTCATCTTTGAGGCTGTTGTTTTAATTAAGGAGATAAAATGCGTAGGTATGTTATATGCATCAGGCTCTCAATTAAATGGTAAATATGATTATTTTTGGATGTTGCTTATTATTCTGATACTTAGTGTTGTATAAACAGTGAATGTTTCTTAACTTTAATTTCTGTTGTAAGGTCAAGATTCAGTTGCTTGTTTTCTGTATTCTGTACAGAAAGAGGACTTTTAATTTATGATTACAACTCAAATATCACACCAGGATATATCTAAATGTTTCTTTCTTTTTGTTGCTTTTTCCTGGAATGTGATGAGCTCTTTGAACGCATATGCAGGTCTATTTTCAGTTCAGAAAATTGTTTTTTATTTATATTTTCATTATTATTTATTCTGATTTGCTGGGGATTTCTTCTTTTTTTGTCAAATCTACAATCTAGATATTTATTCTCTATTTTTATTCCATGTTGTCATTTCCCTATCATAATTTTTTCATCTTCCTTCTTTCCCACTATGTCTGGAAAAGCTTTGGAAGTTTCTGTATACCACTGACTTAATTTTATGTAATATTATTTGTTTCTTTTCTTTTGCAATGAATTTTAACAATGCTATTTTTTTTCTTTGTGTATTGAAATCCTTATTTAGTCACCTCCCTTTAGCTAATCATATTTTCCCCTTACAGTTTTCTGCTCCTGTCTCAAAGAGGCCAAGACTTCTTGCATGCCATTAAGAATGTCTACTCATTTTCTAAGCTTTAGAATGATTATATATTAGGTTATTTTCAGAAATATTTTCTTCCTCTGAGTTTTTAGTTGCTGTTTCTTTCCCCATACTCTACAGTCCTTTCACATTGCTCCCTCTTGTTCTTGTTCTTTGGTCATCACTGAATGAAGCCAAATCTTTTCAGGTTTTGTATTTGTCAACAGACAAATTGTGTGTCTTTCCCTTGGCCCAATTCATACATTCTTAGATAATGGTTAAGTCTCTTCCAAATCAATAGCTGAAGAGAAGGTTGATGTAAACTGTTCCTGAATCACTTCTCATTTTCTTACAAGGCTATCCCTCATTCAGCTATGTACCACTATGGCTGCTATTAATCCTACAGAAAATATTCTGTTCTCTTCTGAATGATAAGCTGTATAAGTTACTGCAATTCTCAGGACATATTCTTTCTAGGAATTTCTGATAGTGTTAAATTCTTGCTATAGTGTTTGATTTGTGGAAACTACATTTCGTTGGTGATAGTGCTTTTCTTCATTACTAGACCTACACTGTCCCACTGACTTTCTGGGATTTTCTTTCTTTGACTAGATAAAGAATAGGAGTCAGGAGACAAAAAATGGAAGTATACTCATGCTATTCTGGCTGTCCCGAAACACAATAAATGTTTTGATAATAGATCCAATAGATAATAAATGTTAAGCATTTCTTGTCTATTATCAATTGTCAAATAATAGAAGGACAGTAAGTTAATATTCTGATTGCTACTGATGTTGAGGATCCAACCTTCAAAACTTCAATGGGACAGGTGTAAAGTATTATCTCTATTTATGAGGTGAAATCTGGATCACTTATGAGGTGACCTGTAGCTAGTTTTTGTTTTTCCTAATCATACTAACTCTCACATACTTAATAAAGACTCTTTCCAAAATCTAAGTTTAGGTGACCTATGAACCTTAGTGTTCAGTGTTCTTTTGTAACATTTTCTATAATTGTCTTCATAGATATTTCAGTGGGAAATAAGGGAGAAGTAACTGGTAACAACCAGCCAAGTTCTATTTTAATGAAATGTCTAGGTGGGGACAGGTTGCTTGATTCGCTTATTAACTTTTTTATTGTTAAAAGATATTAAGAATCAGTTCCATTATTGGTGAGTTAAACACTCATTCAATTGTTTTATTCATAAACATCTGTAATTTGCTGATCTTGAAGTTTCTCAGGCTTCTTTGGTGTCACTTTTATGTCCTCATCACATGTTGCTGCCAAGAGTTATATTGCAGAAATGAAAAGGAAATAGAGAAATTCTAAAGCATTTATAGACTTGTTTCATATAATTTTCCATATTGATAGGTGGAATCCATTATTAATAATTTGGGGGAAACAGTCCTCCCTATAGAAGGACATTGAAAGTAAATTTTTGGGTTTATTCCCTATCCTACCACCTGGAAATGCTAGGGGCCCTACTTCTTTGTTATATAAGTCTTTGAATAGTCAACTCTAGATCCCAGCAAGGTGCTATACCACTATGCTCCGATGACCATAAAGCCTGCTAGGAAAAGTATCAAGTTTGCTGTAGTACAATTAGTGTGAATTTGTGGGCAAAACACGGATTGAGGCCATAGCCCTAATTGTGGAGAGGAGGCAACAGTGAGACTATCTCCAAGGAAACTCAAGCAGATACAGGCTATTTATGGGCTAGATGGAAAGAACTTAGGGGACATAAAGTGAGCTGCAGAGCTAGGAATTCCATTTGAAAATAAGACATGAGAGAACAAGGATGGGGTCCAGTTCTGGAAGATAGACACAGGACAAGTGCAAATGGACACAATTCAAGCTAACTGGTTGAGTCAGACAACATCATGTCTTCCTACCACAAGTGTTCAGGGTTAGAAAAACAAATAACCCTGGATAATAGGATGGCCCAGCACAAAAGAACCTATATTACTCCCCAATCCCCACCATCACCATCATATGCACATATAACAGGCAAATATATTTTGCAGGAAGGTGCCCATCTTTTCACAGTTTTAGGACAGACGCAAAACAGGTCAGGTAGCTTGATAGTCTTGCCAATATACGTCTTGTTCAGGCAGTGTTTTATCAGAAAATCAATTTCTTGTAGAAGTTTGCATGCTGACACTTAAGATAATTGCAAATTTCCTCTGGATCTTCTTATTTGAATACTTTGCTTTGAACAATAGCTGAAAGGGGATCTTTGTCTATAGATTTAATAAAGATGCAGTTTTATGAGTGAAAAGGGCAATCCATATTACAGAATTAATTTTAGAAGAATAGAGAGACACTGATATATATTAATTGTCTCTTAAATGTAGAGTAACCATACAATTACATATAGAGAATATATATTATTTAAAAAAACACCTAAAACTTGGCCATAAATTCACATCAAAATACTAATACCTTAGAGTTTAGAATATGATGATTCTGGTGTCAACAATCAACTGCTCAAAAGGATAAGTGGTGACACCCTTAATTATCCACCGCTCCTCATTTACTTCTCACATTACTCACAGAAATAATCCACCCTGGACTGGCCAATTCATTTTACTAGAGGCGATATACAAATCATAACTATTCCTATGTCTCTAAGTTAAAGCTAAGTGTTCAAATTTAAGGATAAAAACTACTTCATTAATGGTGGTTCTCTTGCTTTACTTGTGTATTTCTTAGATACAGCACAGATACTTGCAAATAGAAAGATTTCACTAGGTTCCCTTCCTTCTGAGTCACTTTCTGGAAAATGTCTGTAACAAAATAATTTCTCAAAGCTTCCCTGGAAAGTTGCTTAAAGACATTTTTGACTATTGATGAGAAATAGTACATTAAGGCTGAGATGTAGAAAAGACTCTGCCTTCTCCATCCCTAAAATACTTTATGATTACTTACTTTTATTTAAAATTGAGTATATCCTTAATAGTAAAAGCTATCCAAACCAGGGCACATGGGTGGCTCAGTGCCAGTGCAGCATACAACTGCAGCTCAAGTCATGATTCTGTTCATGAGTTTGAGCTCCATGTTGGGCTCTGTGCTGACAGCTCAGAGCCTGGAGCCTGATTCGGATCCTGTGTCTTCTTCTCTCTCTCTCTTCCCCTCCCCCACTTGTGCATTCTAGCTCTCTCTCTCACACACAAATAAATGAATAAACTTAAAAAAAAAGTTATCCAAACAAATCTTGTTGTGATTTTACTATTTAATAGTTCCATGCACTCTGAATTAGCTATGGGAATTGAGTGATATGGAAATATATCAACATTTCTCATTAGGAGTTATTTGACAATAGACATCAAATTTTTAATTTGACATGCACTTTTGTTTCTGTGGATTTTGTTTCTAGATATTTATATGTACAGATCCTTATAAATATGCACACACCTTTACTGTAGCATAACTAACACACTGGAAACACTTTAAGTGCTCACAAGTAGACGTTTGGTATAGTAGTTATAGCATCCTTACAATAGAATACTATGCAATTTTTTAAAGAATAAAGTATATTTTGTAAGAGTCATTATTAAAAACATATGCAAAATATATTAGAGAGAAGAAGGCATAGATTATTGTGTAGAATACAGCAATAGTGTGTAGACATATATGACTTTGAAGATGCTTGTATATACATAAAACATTTCTAAAAGGATATGAAAATATGTTTTACGGTGCTTTTCTCTGAAGGGTATGATAGATGTAGGAAGAGGGAAGGATGCTTTTCACATATAAGCATATGCCCTGTTTGGCAGTGTTAATTATACTGTTTTTATAATAAAAAGTTTAGTATATATTTTCCACCAAATGACCAAAGAGTTTGATAAAAGTAAGTGCCCCTAAACCCAAGCCTCTAAAAATGGTAAAGAGGTCTTTTTAATGGATATAGTAATGCAAGAAGGAAATAGTGGCACCAATTTACCATCCTACTATTCTTCCAATCTTGATTCCATGAGAACAGGGATGACTGTGATTGAAAGTGGAAATCATGTAAATGATATCTTTTGATCTTGACTTGTGTCTCATGTTTCCTAGAATGACTACAAGAAATTACTACAAACTGAATGCCTTAAAAGAACAAAACTTATCCTCTCACAGTTCTAGATATTAGAAGTTTAAAATTAAGGTGCTAATAGGGCCATGCTCTCTCTAAAGGCTCTAGGGGATGGATCTTTCCTTGTCTCTTTCTAGCTGATGGTAACTGCTGGCAGTCCTTGGCATTCTTGGCTTGCAGTTGTATCAATCCAATCTCAGTTTCCATCTTTACATGGCCTTCTCCCCTGTGTCTGTCTCTTCTCTTCTCATAAATCAGATAGGATTAGAACCCATCCTAATTCGGTATAACTTCATCTTAACTTGATTACATTTACAGAAACCCTATGTCCAAAAACCTGCTTATATATGAAAAAAACCTGCTCCAAATAAGGTCACATTCACAGGAACTGGGGGTTAAGGTTTCAACATATTTTCGTGGGACATAATTTAATGCACAATTTGATTTTTTTTAGATCCTCCAGTTTATTTTTTTATGTTTATTTATTTTTGAGACGGAGAGAGACAGAGTGTGAGCAGAGGAGGTGCAGAGAGAGAGGGAGATACAGATTTCAAAGTAGGCTCCAGGCTCTTAGCTGTCAGCAAAGAGCCCAACACAAGGCTCGAATTCATGAGCCACGAGATCATGAGTTGAGCCAAGGTCTACTGCTTAACCACTGAGACACCCAGGCATCCTTAGATCCTTCACTTTAAATTGCTTATTCCATGAGACTAATCCTAAGGGATTGTATGAGGATTGGTGTAGCAGTTGAATTCAGTGTCAGTCCGTCAGCAATCACAATTTCTGATAGGGCTCAAAGCCTCTTACAGAGCTCCTCTCCATCCTTATCATAAACATTTCTCTTACAATGTATTCATATCAGCAATGGAGGTGAACTGAAGAGTGAAAGACCTAACTACGCTTGGTTCAACTACTTTATATAATTTAGGATGATAATACTCAGGAATTAAAACATTTTAATGGCTAAAACTTGCCACATGGAACAAATGATTTCTGATGTAATGTGTATTAAAATATACAATTGACTCTTGAGCAATGTGAGGTTCAAGGGCACCAACCCCCTGTGTAGACAAAAATCCATGTATAACTTTTGACTCCGCTGAAACTTAACGACTAGTAGCTACTGTTGACATGAGGCCTTAATGATAACCTAAACAATCAATTGACACATATTTTTTATGCTTTATGTATTATATACTGTATAATACTTTATTATATTAAGAATATACTGTATTCTTACAATAAAGTAAACTAGATAACAGAAAATTTTATTAGGAAAATCATTAGGAAGAGAAAATACATTTATAGTACTGTACTATTAAAAAAAAATGTGTAAGTGGACCCGTGCAGTTCAAACCCATGTTGTTTAAGGGTCAGCCGTACTCATTATCTGAATATAAACACACAGAGTAGGACTCTAGGACTCTATCAACAAGGGGAAATAAGCATAACGTCATATTTCAAAAGTTTCGTGATATATACAACCCAATATTGACTTTCATTTTTATTTACCTCTTTAAGAAGAGATGATCACAAAGAACCAATTGTGTTATCTCCCACCCACCCACATGGGTAAGCCTTGTATTAAGTTTGCAGTTCAAATCATTCTGCTCTTTGACTTTTGAGAAAGCTTTTTGGCTGCTTAGCCCTGTGGATATCCTGGGCCTCTAGCAACCTGGGAGCCAACACACTGGAGACCTCTCCTGTGGCAATCATGATAATGCTGGATAATACTTTTTTTTAAAATTTTAAATGCATTGGTGAGCTCACAATAAAAAAAAAATAAGAGACTCTTAAAAACTGAGAACAAACCGAGGGTTAATGGGGGGTGGGAGGGAGAGGAGGCTGGGTGATGGGTATTGAGGAGGGCACCTGTTGGGATAAGCACTGGGTATTGTATGGAAACCAATTTGACAATAAATTTCATATTAAAAAATAAAAATAAATACAAATAATAAAAACATAAAAATTAAAATTGGGGAAAAAAACAAAAAAAAATTTTTAAAACCTTCAGGTTTCAGAAATCAAGGAAAAAATTTAAAGCCAGAGTTATAAGCACCTGAGTGGCCTAAGGAAGTCTTTGACTTTATAAAGGCTTTGACAGCTAGGGGCTATGGTTTGTTGTTATTATTTTATACTTTATGTTTGAATGGATGATGCATCTACCTGGTTTAAAAAATAAAAACTATATAATAAGTTTTACTTTTACCCCATTTCCATCCACAAATTCCCCTTCTTTCTATCAACAATGTATTTTATTGTTTATTATGATCCTTCCAGTGTTTCTTAGACAATGTAAGTACATTTGTTTCTCCTTTATACCCAAAATGTAGGCCACCTTTTGTATGTAATCTTAATGAGATTTGATGCTGTTGCTTTCAGTGAACAGTGTATCTTGGAGATATTTCCATATCAGTACATAGAGATTTCCTTTGTCTTTTAAAACACCACACAATTGTGATGCCTTTGATTTCCTTTTGTTGTCTGATTGCTTGATGCTAGAACTTCCAACACTATGTTAAACAACAGTCATGAGAGTGGACATCCCTGTTGTGTTCCTGATCTC
The DNA here is from genome assembly GCF_014898765.1 of Herpailurus yagouaroundi. NCBI lineage: Eukaryota > Metazoa > Chordata > Mammalia > Carnivora > Felidae > Herpailurus > Herpailurus yagouaroundi. Next base: position 31,672,716 of record NW_024412413.1, read on the forward strand.
AGGGGGAAAGCTCACAGTTTTTCCCCATTGAAGGTGATATTAGCTGTGGGCTTTTCATAAATGGCTTTTATGATCTTTAAGTATGTTCCTTCTATCCCGACTTTCTCAAAGGTTTTTATTAAGAAAGGATGCTGAATTTTGTCAAATGCTTTTTCGGCATCAATTGACAGGATCATATGGTTCTTTTCTTTTCTTTTATTAATGTGATGTATCACATTGATTGATTTGCAAGTGTTGAACCAGCCCTGCATCCCAGGAATGAATCCCACTTGATCATGGTGAATAATTCTTTTTATATGATGTTGAATTCTATTTGCTAGTATCTTATTGAGAATATTTGCATCCATATTCATCAGGGATATTGGCCTGTAGTTCTCTTTTTTTGCTGGGTCTCTGTCTGGTTTAGGAATCAAAGTAATACTGGCTTCATAGAATGAGTCTGGAAGTTTTCTTTCCCTTTCTATTTTTTGGAACAGCTTTAGAAGGATAGGTATTATCTCTGCTTTAAATGTCTGGTAGAATTCTGAGGCACCTGGGTGGCTCAGTCCATTGAACATCCTACTTTGGCTCGGGTCACGATCTCACAGTCTGTGAGTTCAAGCCCTGTGTTGGGCTCTGGGCTGACAGCTCGGAGCCTGGAGCCTGCTTCAGATTCTGTGTCTCCCTCTTTCTCTGCCCCTTCCCTGCTCATGCTCTGTCTCTCTGTCTAAAAAAAAAAAAAAAACATTTAAAAAAAATGTCTGGTAGAATCCCCAGGGAAGCCATCTGGTCCTGGACTCTTATTTGTTGGGAGATTTTTGATAACTGATTCAATTTCTTCACTGGTTATGGGTCTGTTCAAGTTTTCTATTTCTTCCTGTTTGAGTTTTGGAAGTGTGTGGGTACTAAGGAATTTGTCCATTTCTTCCAGGTTGTCCAGTTTGTTGGCATATAATTTTTCATAGTATTCCCTGATAATTGCTTGTATCTCTGAGGGATTGGTTGTAATAATTCCATTTTCATTCATGATTTTATCTATTTGGGTCATCTTCCTTTTCTTTTTTGAGAAGCCTGGATAGAGGTTTATCAATTTTATTTTTTCAAAAAACCAATCTTGGTTTCATTGATCTCCTCTATAGTTTTTTTAGATTCTATATTGTTTATTTCTGCTGTGATCTTTATTATTTCTCTTCTTCTGCTAGGTTTGGGGTGTCTTTGCTGTTCTGCTTCTATTTCCTTTAGGTGTGCTGTTAGATTTTGTATTTGGGATTTTTCTTGTTTCTTGAGATAGGCCTAGATTGCAATGTATTTTCCTCTCAGGACTGCCTTTGCGGCATCCCAAAACGTCTGGATTGTTGCATTTTCATTTTCATTTGTTTCCATATATTTTTCAATTTCTTCTCTAATTGCCTGGTTGACCCATTCATTCTTTAGTAGGGTGTTCTTTAACCTCCATGCTTCTGGAGGTTTTCCAGACTTTTTCCTGTGGTTGACTTCAAGTTTCATAGCATTGTTGTCTAAAAGTGTGCATGGTATGATCTCAATTCTTGTATACTTATGAAGGGCTGTTTTGTGATCCAGTATGTGATCTATCTTGGAGAATGTTCCATGTGCACTCGAGAACAAAGTATATCCCGTTACTTTGGGATGCAGAGTTCTAAATATATCTGTCAAGTCCATCTGATCCAAAGGCATCAAAATTGGCAAAGATGAAGTCAAGCTTTCACTTTCTGCAAATGACATGATATTACACATGGAAAACCCGATAGACTCCACCAAAAGTCTACTCGAACTGATACATGAATTCAGCAAAGTCGCAGGATACAAAATCAATGCACAGAAATCAGTTGCATTCTTATACACTAATAATGAAGCAACAGAAAGACTAATAAAGAAACTGATCCCATTCACAATTGCACCAAGAATCATAAAATACCTAGGAATAAACCTAACCAAAGATGTAAAAGATCTGTATGCTGAAAACTATAGAAAGCTTATGAAGGAAATTAAAGAAGATATAAAGAAATGGAAAAACACTCCGTGCTCATGGATTGGAAGAATAAATATTGTCAAAATGTCAATACTCCCAAAGCTATCTATACATTCGATGCAATCCCAATCAAAATTGCACCAGCATTCTTCTCAAAGATAATACAAGCAATCCTAAAATTTGTATGGAACCACAGAAGATCCCGAATAGCCAAAGTAATATGGAAGAAGAAGACCTAGTGGGAGGCATCACAATCCCAGACTTTAGCCTCTACTACACAGCTGTAATCATCAAGACAGAATGGTATTGGCACAAAAACAGACACATAGACCAATGAAATAGAATAGAAACTCCAGAATTAGACCCACACAAGTATGGCCAACTAATCTTTGGCAAAGCAGGAAAGAATATCCTATGGAAAAAAGACAGTCTCTTTAACAAATGGTGCTGGGAGAACTGGACAGCAACATGCAGAAGAATGAAACTAGACCACTTTCTTACACCATTCACAAAAACAAACTCAAAATGGATAAAGGACCTGAATGTGAGACAGGAAACCATTCAAACCCTAGAGGAGAAAGCAGGAAAAAACCTCTCTGACCTCAGCCGCAGCAGTTTCTTACTTGACACATCTCCAAAGGCAAGGGAATTAAAAGCAAAATGAACTTTTGGGACCTCATCAAGATAAAGAGCTTCTGTACTGCAAAGGAAACAATCAACAAAACTAAAAGGCAACCAACAGAATGGGAAAAGATATTCACAAATGACATATCAGACAAAGAGCTAGTATCCAAAATCTATATCACCAAATTCCACACCCGAAAAACAAATAATCCAGTGAAGAAATGGACAGAAGACATGAATAGACACTTCTCTAAAGAAGACATCCAGATGGCCAACAGGCACATGAAGAGATGCTCAACATCGCTCCTCAACAGGGAAATACAAATCAAAACCACACTGAGATACCACCTCATGCCAGTCAGAGTGGCTAAAATGAACAAATCAGAAGACTATAGATGCTGGCGAGGATGTGGAGAAACAGGAACCTTCTTGCACTGTTGGTGGAAATGCAAACCACTCTGCAAAACAGTGCATCCACTCTGGAAAACAGTGTGGCAGTTCCTCACAAATTAAAAATAGATCTACCCTATGATCCAGCAATAGCACTGCTAGGAATTGACCCAAGGGATACAGGAGTGCTGATGCATAGGGGCTCTTGTACACCAATGTTTATAGCATAACTTTCAACAATAGCCAAATTATGGAAAGAGCCTCAATGTCCATCAACTGATGAATGGATAAAGAAATTGTGGTTTATATACACAATGGAATATTACTTGGCAATGAGAAAGAATGAAATATGGCCTTTTGTAGCAACGTGGATGGAACTGAAGAGTGTTATGTTAAGTGAAATAAGTCATACAGAGAAAGACAGATACCATATGTTTTCACTCATATGTGGATCCTGAGAAACTTAACAGAAAACCTTAGGGGAGGGAAAGAAAAAAAAAAAGGCTAGAGAGGGAGGGATTCAAAACATAAGAGACTCTTAAAAACAGAGAACAAACTGAGGGTTGATGGGGGTGGGAAGGAGGGGAGGGAGAGTGATGGGTATTGAGAAGGGCACCTGTTGGGATGAGCACTGGGTGTTGTATGGAAACCAATTTGACAATACGTTTCATATTAATAAAAAATTAAATAAAATAATAAAGTGAAAAAAAAAACACCACACAGTATTCATTCGTGTGAAAAGCAATTGTTTATTGATGGACACAGGTTGCTGCAGTATATAAACATGTAATTAAATCATAATGTATATATGTAAATATATCTGTAGGATTAATTCTTAGAAGTGGTTTCCTTGGATTATAGAATGAGTTCATGTTTTATTGTGAGTGATATTGCCAGATTGTCCTCCATGTAGGTTGTACCATTTGATAATCTGAACAGCACTGTAAAGAATGTTTATTCTTCTGCAAGCTGATGCACAAAGCACATGTCAAAACTTTGGATTTTTTCCAATCTTCTAGATGTGAAATTGCATGTCACACTTTATTTTGTTATGCATGGTGATTAGTATCTTTTCATACATTTAAGAATCTTTTATATTTCTTGTTCTCTGAACTCTATTTTTGTCCTTTTCCATCTTTCTATTGGGCTTTTGAAGTTTTTGTTGCTGATTTCTTAGAAAATTTTATACATAAAAAAAGTTTATCTAGAAACTAGTATTTTGTACTCCACAACAGAAAATATTACATAAAGCCTGTACTCAGCAAAAGATGACTCGGAAAAAAAAAAGATTAGAAAAAGAAATGATTCATGAAAATCTACCTGGTAGGTAGGTCAGGGAAGAGACAAGAATTTCGAGTTGTTTTTGATAATTTCTGGTTATTTATGGTCGGACTCTGGGGAAGAATAAAAAGTTTTCTGTGAGAAGTTTTTGTGAATCCATATTAATAGTACTTAGCATGGAGATTCTCAAGCTTAGAGAGTAACATTAAAAACTCTGGCTTAGAGCCAGTGAAACTCTAGAAAACATAGAGGACATGGCCCTTGGTACATAATTTGTGACCTATATTTCTGTCATAATTCCCGGAATACAGACATGAAAATGAACTAACGAATGGGCAGATTACTAATATATGAAATGTAGTTACAAAGCAATGATGCCTAAACATTTCCCAAGTGTTTTATTGCAGGAATTACAGCAAAGTAACAGTGTCTCTCTCAGAATACGGCCCAGGGCAAGGATCCTGAGACCAGAAACCAAGCACACTAATTAGTAACCCTCTATATTAAAGCACATAGAGAAATTGAATTCAAGTAAGGAAAATAAAAGTGCTTTTAGTGGGCTATTTTCATAGGAATTTGAATTAAATATGTGAGGATATGCTTTGCAATTTTGACCTAGGAACAAGTTTTTATGTTCAAGCCTGTAATTCCCTATTCCTTAAAATAAAGCAATATATGTGAACATGAAAACAACATACTTTTAATATTATTCTTAACTTAAATTTTAAATATTATAAAAGATTCCAAACATACCAAAAATATGTAAAACAATATAATAGAAATCCGAGTAGTATCATGAGTTATAACAAATGTTAATATGTTGTTTTAAAAGTCAAGATAGGCTAGTTATGTTACGAAACAAATACCACCCAAGTATCAGTGACTAAAAGTAACATAAAGTTATTTCTAACTCATACTGCATATCACTAGGAGTCAACAGGGAATTTCTACTCATTGGAGCCACTCAGGGTCTCAGGCTGACAGAGTCCCCACTATGCCCTCTGTCTCAACAAGCAGCTTCCGCATGTGCCACAGAAAGAGAGAGAACATGAAGATTTACACATCTGGGAGTGACATGAATCACATAGCCTCATGTTTCATTGGCAAGTGCAGTCACATGGCCACACTTTAACCTCAAAGTGTGGGTAAGTATAACCCCTCCTCACACCTGCAAACAAAGAACCCAAAATATGGGCATTTTTTTAACAAAACACCCAATAAACAGACTGAAAAGAATAAAATAAATAATAGCTCAAGTCATTAAAAAAACACAAAAGCAATACAAGTAAATAATATGTATGAAAAGAGAGTATTAAGTTTGGAGGACATTTTTTAAAAATGTAGCATGAACAATATAAATACTAACTGGAAGAAGCCCATAGTAATATTCATCAAAATCTTCCTGACACAAATGGGTAGGAAAAGCACCTATAAACATGAAAAAGAATGAATTATTTACTTAATAAATAAACTCCATTCAAAGAAAATGCCATAACAGGGGTGCCTGGCTGGCTCAGTGGGTAGAACATGCAACTTTTGATCTCAAGGTCCTGAGTTCAAGCTCCACATTGGGCATAGAGCTTACTAAGAATAAATAAATAAATAAATAAATAAATAAATAAATAAATAAATACAATAATATTAGGACTTCTGGTTTCTCACTCCGTTAAGCATCCAACTCTTGATCTCAGCTCAGGCCTTGATCTCAGGGCTGTGAGTTCAAGCCCCGTGTTGGTTTCCAGGGAAATGGAGCCTAATTAAAAAAAAAAAAAAAAAAAAGAAGGAAAAGAAAATACTGTAACATCTAACTCCAGTTTTACACAAACTCTTCCAGAGAGTAGAGAAAATATCACCATGAATTTTAAATGGCTAGTGGAACTTTGATAGCATAACCAAACAAGGACAGTAAAAAAAAAAAAAAAAGAAGAAGAACATTGCAAACCAATATAATTAATTAAATATCTTAAGAAAAACATAATGAACCAAAATAAAAAATCTAGGCGTGTGCTTGGGTGACTCAGTCGGTTGAGCATCCAACTTCATTCAGCTCAGGGCATGATCTCACAGTTCATGGGTTCAAGCCCCACACTGGGCTCTGTGTTGAGACCTCAGAGCCTGGAGCCCTCTCCAGATTCTGTGTCTCCCTCTCTCTCTGCCCCTCCCCTGCAATACTCTCTCTCTCTCTCTCTCTCTCTCTCTCTCTCTCTCTGTTTCAAAAATAAATAAACATTAAAAATTTTTTTTAACAAAATCAGAAATGTATATAAAAATAATGTGTAATAACCAAGTTTGCTTAACCTTAGAGAATCTATTAATATAACTCAGCATGAAGTAATCTTTTTAACAGATTAAAGGACAAATATCATACAATTATTTTTACCAGATTAGCATCAGCTATAAGGCAACATACATCCATGTGAATAACTCAGCAAACTAGGAATAGAAGAAACTCCTAAATTAATAAAAAGTATACTCAAAAAAATCTACAGCAAACATTAAGCACAATAATGAAATGTTAAGGCATTTGCTAAAAAATTAGGAACAAGACTAAGATGCTATTGCATATACAAATATTATACTAGAGTTCCTAGCCTATAATATTAGAGAAGAAAAAAAACTGAAAATAATAAAGTTTAGAAAGAAAATGAAAATATAAGTATCAACAAATAGTCTGATTCTCTAAATATAAGGCCCCAAAGAATACAGAAAAATTATCAAATTATTAAGAGTTTAATCAAAATCAATATATAAATACAACTAAGTTCTTATATCCCAGCAACACACATTAAAAAACACAATTTTTATACACTAAAAATATATGAATTAAGAAGATAGTAGTGCTGCAGAGATAAAACTTTGATCAATGGAAAACAAATGAGAGACCCAAAACTAGACTTATGAAAATCTAGAAACTTGATTCATGACGGAGTTGTAAATGCAAATTAGTAGGAAAGAAAATAATAATTAGTAAATGCTGCAGAGCCATTTTGTTATTTATATGGGGGGAGTAGTAAATAAATATCTTGTTTCACAAAATCAATTTTACATAGATCAAAGACTTAAATAGGATAGCGGAGGAGTTAAGATGGCAGAGTAGTAGGGGGGCCCTCAGCTTGTCTAGCCCCTCAAACACGGGTAGATCAACATCAAATAATTTTGAACACCTAGGAAATCAATCTGAGGATTAAAAGAACAATCCACATAATTTGAGGGAGAGAACATGACAGGTATGCACTATGAAGTGAATTGGGGGAGAGGAAAGCCTCAGTGCTGTAGAGGGGAGGGAGCCCTTTTTGTGGAAGGAAAGAGGGAGAGAGAGCACCGCATCAGGTTCACACAAGAAAAACCCACCCCCCAAACCATTGACTGGGGAATCAGGAGGCACTGACTATCTGAAGTTTTGGAAGTCTGTGCCACTCACTGGAGCCATCTGGGAGGGCAACAGTGCTCCTGAGGAGAAGGAGGGGAGGTCCTGGAGAGGACAGCAGACAGTGTGGTGTGGGGATTCTCTGGGTTGCACCGGGAAAGAAAGTTCCCCTTCCTGGAGTGCATTTGGAAGATGGTATATTGCCTCTTCAAGGATAAAAGACCCCCTGGGGCCTTTGAATGGCTGCTCAACAGCAGGGGACAGAAGCAGCACAGTGGGCAGATAACCTGGTTGCTGCTTTTCACTCTGCTTCACCATGAACTCTTGGCACCTGCACAGCTGTGCAACTGCTTTTCTGGGACAGAACGGCACCACGCACAAAGTTGCGAGGCTCCCTGGAGGAGGAGGAGGAGGAGGAGGAGGAGGAGGAGGAGGAGGGGGGGGGGTTGGTCTAGGCCTTACCAGGTCCTTTTAAAATTTGGTTTTGAATCCCAGTCACAAGCCAGAGATAAAACACAGAAGAGCTGCGGTGCCAGATATGTCAAGGGCCCGGCAAAGAAAGGTTGAGGGCAGGGACCTGATGGAAGCATGGGATACAGGATGGGAGATTGTTCACTTGTCTGTGTGGTCTACCTGAACAGTGGTGGGTGCAAGGTCCCTGGGGCAAGAGAGCTGGGTGACACCAAGCTCCTTCCCCTCCCCCACTTCTACCACCAAGGAAATGGTACTTCAGCAAGCAACCCAGAGCCCCTAGTGGAGCCACTTGCCCCAAACTGCAACCAGTTGCACCTTTCAGGTGCATCTTTACTAGGTGGATCTGACTGTGAGCCAGCACAGTGGGCCTCTCCCCCAGGGGACCAGCACAGCCTCCCCCACATGCCCCGTCTAATGATAATAGGTGCTCCAAAGTGTTAGCTTCAGTTCTGGCAGAAGTAGGATAGCCTTTTTCTTTTTCTTTCCTTTTCTTTCTTTCTTTGTGTTTGTTTTTGAAACCAGGCTTATAGTTTTTTGCCCATTTGTTTCTTTTTTTCATTTGTCTCATTTTTTAGATCAGGCTTCTTTTTTTTTCCCCCTACATTTTCTTTCTTGCTTTCTTTTTCTTTGTAATCAGGCTTATAGTTTTTGTTTTTCTGTTTGTTTGTTTTGTTGTTTTTCCTTTTCCTTTTCTCTTTTTTTGGATCAGCCTTTTTTTTTTTAATCAGGCTTATTTTAACAAACAAATCAAAGTGTACTAGGTTAAAGGTCCAAACACTCACCACTGCAAGCAAGGAGGAACTATGCAAATGAAGGACCTGGGGGAAAAATCAGCCAAATCACAACAGAGTAAAACACAGCATATACCAGAAACACTTCCTCAATGTATGACCCCTTCTTAATATAGCATTACTTTCAGGAGCAGAAAAAACATAGCAAGCTTTCATAACATGCAAAAGACAGAAACTCAACAAAATGGCAGATGGAGGAATTCTCCCCCAAAGAAAAATCAAGGAGAAACTACAGCCAGGGTTGTGCTCAAAACAGATATAAGTGATATATCTGAATAACAATGTAGAAGAATAGTCATAAGAATACTAGCTGGGCTTGAAAGAAGCATAGAAGACACCAGAGAAACCCTTGCTGCAGAGATAAAAGACCTAAAAACTAGTCAGCCAGAAATAAAAAACGCTATGACTGAGATGCAAAACTGACTGGTAAAATCACCATGAGGATGAAAGAAGCAAGGAACAAACAGGTGATATAGAAGATAAAATTATGGAAAAAAAATGAAGCTGAAAAGGAAAATAATGAAGCTGAAATGAATAGTAAAGGAAACTATTAGATCATGAATGTAGATTTAGGGAACTCAATGATTCCATAAAGCACAATAATGTCTGAATTATAGGAGTCCCAGAAGAAGAAGAGTGGGGAAAGGAGCAGAAAGTTTATCTGAACAAATTATAACAAATCATTCCCTAATCTGGAGAATGATATAGGTATTCAAATCCAAGAGGCACAACAATGCCTCTCAAAATCAACAAAAACAGGTCAACACCAAGATGTATCATACTGAAACTTGCAAAATACAAGATAAAGAGAGAATTCTGAAAGCAGCTAGGGATAAAAGGTCCTTAACCTACAAGGCTAGACACATGAAGTTAGCAGTAGACCTGCCCACAGAAACTTGGTGGGTCAGAGGGAGTGGCATGATATATTTAATGAGAAAAATAGGAAAAATATGCAGCCCAGAATACTTGATACAGCAAGGTTGTTATTCAAAATTGAAGGAAAGATAGAGAGTTTCTAAGACAAACAAAAACTAAAGGAACTTGTGAATGTCGGAAATCAAATAGCTATGTCCTGGTTAAAGAGATTGTAGGGAATGCATTACATTGCTTTCTGACCCTGCTGAAAACAGGTGGCCAGTATCCAGTTGATGCATATTTAGGGTTTGGGTCGTGCCTGTACTCACAAATTCCTTAGACCATGTTATCTATGGAATATCTTATCTTGTACCCCAGTCTGCTTTTGGCATCTGCTCTTTTGTAGTCTTGGGAATGCCTTGTTTTTTGCAGACTTTCTACATATTCTTACCGGCCCTTAGCCACTGACATATTGTGCAATGTTTTCCCTATAATGTATGCCTAATAAATAGGGGAGCTTGAGAGCAGCTGAGGGAGACTTCCCTCAGCCTCCCTCTCACCTCTCTTGACTCACGGAGTCTTGAGTAATCCTTTCTGCCAAACTTGGCTTTGTTGGACAAAGCCAAAAGCCGAACCCACAGTTGGTGACCCGGATGTGATAGTAACAGCTTCGAGAGGAAGATTTTCAGGTGGCAGAATCCACCCGTAAAGGAGAAGAAAGTGAAACCATCCGGAATTCAGACAGACAGACCTCATCCCGGTAAGGGACAGCTATACCTGCTTGGGATAGCTGCCATCATGTCTAGTTTTCAGTGAGTATTTCCTTTCTCTTTCTTTACCAGGGGCCAAAAAATGACATAGGAACAGCTATTATATTTAAAAACTTCACAGCAGATTTTAAAGGTGCTTATTGTACTGTTAAAAAGATCAATTAAGTAAATTGTTATGAGCAATACGAGACTCCTGCTCCTGCTTCCCCAACCATGGTACAGTTGATTTAGATCTATGGGAACAAGTGGGAAAATTTTTTTTAAAGAAAACATGAAAAAGGAGAGAAGGTTCCTGCTTCCATTTTAGTGACCTGGAGTTTAGTCCCCACATCATTATATCCATTACATGTATCTCCAGAGAAGGAACAAATTAAAAAAGAAAGCCGAACACCTGCCTCTCCCACGGCACCCCCTACAATGTAGGATGATTTCCCTCTGCTGCCTGCTCCTGTCCTTATTCCTCCCGATGGCTTAAAACTAACACCTATATCGGAAGGATACAAGCCATCAGTTATGCAGCAATATTTACAAGAGGGATATGTTGCTGGGGAGTTTCATACATTCCCCATCATTACCACTGCTGGACATCAACCTAGACATGAGTCACTCCCTTTTATTGTTTTATTGTCTTCAAGGAATTGAAACGAAGTGTTGCTGAGAATGGTGTCTAAATTACTAAGGGGTAATTGAAACAATAGGAAATGGATATAAAATGACCCTTGGGATTGGAAGGCATTAATAAAAAACATACTTCTCCTGTTTAGCATGCTGTGTGGACTTTAGAATATCAAGAGGGTTGTGCCGCACGGGAAATTCATAATAAGATTAGGGTATTCTGATAGGAGTAGAAAATGCTACAGGTCTTTGTCTAGACATCAATGGAAAGTGTTACCTCAAGGAACAATTAATTGTTTAACTATCTGTCAATAATTCATTCAACAAGCCTTACTGCCCACCCGTAAAAAATTTCCATCCTGTCTAATTTATCATTATATGGATGATACTCTTCTTGCTGCTCCTACGTAGATTTTACTTCTCACAATATATCAACATTTACAACTTTCCACGAAGGAACGTGGGCTTCAAATAGTTCCTGAGAAGTTTCAAATGCAGGAGCCTTGGCAATATCTAGGACACATAGTCTTTGCTTGGACAATACGGCCTCACTGCATCTCCTTAAATACTACTCATTTAAATACCTTAAATGATTTTCAAAAAATTTTAGGAGCTATTAATTGGATTCATCCCACTGTGGGAATTACTACAGGACAACGTTCTAATTTATTTAATATTTTAAAAGGAGACACTGCTTTAGATTCTCTTTGTAGTTTAAACCCTGAAGCAGAAAAACAATTAATTATTATTGAGCAGGCATTTAAAAACAGGCAACTGTATCACCGACAGTTAGCTTACCCCATTTATCTATTTATATTCCCTACCCTCCATATGCCTGCTGGACTTCTAGGCCAAGTTGTAAAAGAAATTCACTGTTTAGAATGGCTTGGGGGGGGGGGGGGGGGGGGGGGGGGGGGGGGGGGGG
>NW_024412413.1:31694776-31716555 GCF_014898765.1 Herpailurus yagouaroundi
TTGCTCTCAGTTCTCAACAGTCTCTTATGCTTTGGCTCTCTCCCACTCTAACCTCTTTTTTTTTTTTTTCCTTCCCCTCCCCCATGGGTTCCTGTTAAGTTTCTCAGGATCCACATAAGAGTGAAACCATATGGTATCTGTCTTTCTCTGTATGGCTTATTTCACTTAGCATCACACTCTCCAGTTCCATCCACGTTGCTACAAAAGGCCATATTTCATTTTTTCTCATTGCCACGTAGTATTCCATAGTGTATATAAACCACAATTTCTTTATCCATTCATCAGTTGATGGACATTTAGGCTCTTTCCATAATTTGGCTATTGTTGAGAGTGCTGCTATGAACATTGGGGTACAAGTGCCCCTATGCATCAGTACTCCTGTGTCCCTTGGATAAATACCTAGCAGTGCTATTGCTGGGTCATAGGGTAGGTCTATTTTTAATTTTCTGAGGAACCTCCACACTGCTTTCCAGAGCGGCTGCACCAATTTGCATTCCCACCAACAGTGCAAGAGGGTTCCCGTTTCTCCACATCCTCTCCAGCATCTATAGTCTCCTGATTTGTTCATTTTGGCCACTCTGACTGGCGTGAGGTGATACCTGAGTGTGGTTTTGATTTGTATTTCCCTGATAAGGAGCGACGCTGAACATCTTTTCATGTGCCTGTTGGCCATCCGGATGTCTTCTTTAGAGAAGTGTCTATTCATGTTTTCTGCCCATTTCTTCACTGGGTTATTTGCTTTTCGGGTGTGGAGTTTGGTGAGCTCTTTATAGATTTTGGATACTAGCCCTTTGTCCGATATGTCATTTGCAAATATCTTTTCCCATTCCGTTGGTTGCCTTTTAGTTTTGTTGGTTGTTTCCTTTGCTGTGCAGAAGCTTTTTATCTTCATAAGGTCCCAGTAATTCACTTTTGCTTTTAATTCCCTTGCCTTTGGGGATGTGTCGAGTAAGAGAGTGCTACGGCTGAGGTCAGAGAGGTCTTTTCCTGCTTTCTCCTCTAAGGTTTTGATGGTTTCCTGTCTCACATTCAGGTCCTTGATCCATTTTGAGTTTATTTTTGTGAATGGTGTGAGAAAGTGGTCTAGTTTCAACCTTCTGCATGTTGCTGTCCAGTTCTCCCAGCACCATTTGTTAAAGAGACTGTCTTTTTTCCATTGGATGTTCTTTCCTGCTTTGTCAAAGATGAGTTGGCCATACGTTTGTGGGTCTAGTTCTGGGGTTTCTATTCTATTCCATTGGTCTATGTGTCTGTTTTTGTGCCAATACCATGCTGTCTTGATGATTACAGCTTTGTAGTAGAGGCTAAAGTCTGGGATTGTGATGCCTCCTGCTTTGGTCTTCTTCTTCAAAATTACTTTGGCTATTCGGGGCCTTTTGTGGTTCCATATGAATTTTAGGATTGCTTGTTCTAGTTTCGAGAAGAATGCTGGTGCAATTTTGATTGGGATTGCATTGAATGTGTAGATAGCTTTGGGTAGTATTGACATTTTGACAATATTTATTCTTCCAATCCATGAGCAGGGAATGTCTTTCCATTTCTTTAAATCTTCTTCAATTACCTTCATAAGCTTTCTATAGTTTTCAGCATACAGATCCTTTACATCTTTGGTTAGATTTATTCCTAGGTATTTTATGCTTCTTGGTGCAATTGTGAATGGGATCAGTTTCCTTATTTGTCTTTCTGTTACTTCATTGTTAGTGTATAAGAATGCAACTGATTTCTGTACATTGATTTTGTATCCTGCAACTTGGCTGAATTCATGTATCAGTTCTAGCAGACTTTTGGTGGAGTCTGTCGGATTTTCCATGTATAATATCATGTCATCTGCAAAAAGCGAAAGCTTGACTTCATCTTTGCCAATTTGGATGCCTTTGATTTCCTTTTGTTGTCTGATTGCTGATGCTAGAACTTCCAGCACTATGTTAAACAACAGCGGTGAGAGTGGGCATCCCTGTCGTGTTCCTGATCTCAGGGAAAAAGCTCTCAGTTTTTCCCCGTTGAGGATGATGTTAGCTGTGGGCTTTTCATAAATGGCTTTTATGATCTTTAAGTATGTTCCTTCTATCCCGACTTTCTCAAGGGTTTTTATTAAGAAAGGGTGCTGGATTTTGTCAAAGGCCTTTTCTGCATCGATTGACAGGATCATATGGTTTTTCTCTTTTTTTTTGTTAATGCGATGTATCACGTTGATTGATTTGCGAATGTTGAACCAGCCCTGCATCCCAGGAATGAATCCCACTTGATCATGGTGGACAATTCTTTTTATATGCCGTTGAATTCGATTTGCTAGTATCTTATTGAGAATTTTGGCATCCGTATTCATCAGGGATATTGGCCTGTAGTTCTCTTTTTTTACTGGGTCTCTGTCTGGTTTAGGAATCAAAGTAATACTGGCTTCATAGAATGAGTCTGGAAGTTTTCCTTCCCTTTCTATTTCTTGGAATAGCTTGAGAAGGATAGGTATTATCTCTGCTTTAAACGTCTGGTAGAACTCCCCTGGGAAGCCATCTGGTCCTGGACTCTTATTTGTTGGGAGATTTTTGATAACCGATTCAATTTCTTCGCTGGTGATGGGTCTGTTCAAGCTTTCTATTTCCTCCTGATTGAGTTTTGGAAGAGTGTGGGTGTTCAGGAATTTGTCCATTTCTTCCAGGTTGTCCAATTTGTTGGCATATAATTTTTCATAGTATTCCCTGATAATTGTTTGTATCTCTGAGGGATTGGTTGTAATCATTCCATTTTCATTCATGATTTTATCTATTTGGGTCATCTCCCTTTTCTTTTTGAGAAGCCTGGCTAGAGGTTTGTCAATTTTGTTTATTTTTTCAAAAAACCAACTCTTGGTTTCGTTGATCTGCTCTACAGTTTTTTTAGATTCTATATTGTTTATTTCTGCTCTGCTCTTTATTATTTCTCTTCTTCTGCTGGGTTTAGGCTGCCTTTGCTGTTCTGCTTCTAGTTCCTTTAGGTGTGCTGTTAGATTTTGTATTTGGGATTTTTCTTGTGTCTTGAGATAGGCCTGGATTGCAATGTATTTTCCTCTCAGGACTGCCTTCGCTGCGTCCCAAAGCGTTTGGATTGTTGTATTTTCATTTTCGTTTGTTTCCATATATTTTTTAATTTCTTCTCGAATTGCCTGGTTGACCCACTCATTCGTTAGTAGGGTGTTCTTTAACCTCCATGCTTTTGGAGGTTTTCCAGACTTTTTTCTGTGGTTGATTTCAAGTTTCATAGCATTGTGGTCTGAAAGTATGCATGGTATGATTTCAATTCTTGTAAACTTATGAAGGGCTGTTTTGTGACCCAGTATATGATCTATCTTGGAGAATGTTCCATGTGCACTCGAGAAGAAAGTATATTCTGTTGCTTTGGGATGCAAAGTTCTAAATATATCTGTCAAGTCCATCTGATCCAATGTCTCATTCAGGGCCCTTGTTTCTTTATTGACCGTGTGTCTAGATGATCTATCCATTTCTGTAAGTGGGGTGTTAAAGTCCCCTGCAATTATCACATTCTTATCAATAAGGTTGCTTGTGTTTATGAGTAATTGTTTTATATATTTGGGCGCTCCAGTATTCGGCGCATAGACATTTATAATTGTTAGCTCTTCCTGATGGACAGACCCTGTCACTATTATATAATGTCCTTCTTCATCTCTTGTTACAGCCTTTAATTGAAAGTCTAGTTTGTCTGATATAAGTATGGCTACTCCAGCTTTCTTTTGGCTTCCAGTAGCATGATAAATAGTTCTCCATCCCCTCACTCTCCATCTAAAGGTGTCCTCAGGTCTAAAATGAGTCTCTTGTAGACAGCAAATAGATGGGTCTTGTTTTTTTATCCATTCTGAAACCCTATGTCTTTTGGTTGGCACATTTAATCCATTTACATTCAGTGTTATTATAGAAAGATATGGGTTTAGAGTCATTGTGATGTCTGTATGTTTTATGCTTGTAGTGATGTCTCTGGTACTTTGTCTCACAGGGTCCCCCTTAGGATCTCTTGTAGGGCTGGTTTAGTGGTGACAAATTCCTTCAGTTTTTGTTTGTTTGGGAAGACCTTTATCTCTCCTTCTATTCTAAATGACAGGCTCGCTGGATAAAGGATTCTCGGCTGCATATTTTTTCTGTCTAGCAAACTGAAAATCTCGTGCCAACTCTTTCTGGCCTGCCAAGTTTCAAAAGAGAGATCAGTCACGAGTCTTATAGGTCTCCCTTTATATGTGAGGGCACGTTTACCCCTTGCTGCTTTCAGAATTTTCTCTTTATCCTTGTATTTTGCCAGTTTCACTATGATATGTCGTGCAGAAGATCGATTCAAGTTACGTCTGAAGGGAGTTCTCTGTGCCTCTTGGATTTCAATGCCTTTTTCCTTCCCCACTTCAGGGAAGTTCTCAGCTATTATTTCTTCAAGTACCCCTTCAGCACCTTTCCCTCTCTCTTCCTCCTCTGGGATACCAATGATGCGTATATTATTTCTTTTTAGTGTATCACTTAGTTCTCTAATTTTCCCCTCATACTCCTGGATTTTTTTATCTCTCTTTTTCTCAGCTTCCTCTTTTTCCATAACTTTATCTTCTAGTTCACCTATTCTCTCCTCTGCCTCTTCAATCCGAGCTGTGGTGGTTTCCATTTTGTTATGCATTTCATTTAAAGCGTTTTTCAGCTCCTCGTGACTGTTCCTTAGTCCCTTGATCTCTGTAGCAAGAGATTCTCTGCTGTCAGCTATACTGTTTTCAAGCCCAGCGATTAATTTTATGACTATTATTCTAAATTCACTTTCTGTTATATTATTTAAATCCTTTTTGATCAGCTCATTAGCTGTTGTTATTTCCTGGAGATTCTTCTGAGGGGAATTCTTCCGCTTGGTCATTTTGGATAGTCCCTGGCGTGGTGAGGACCTGCAGGGCACTTCCCCTGTGCTGTGGTGTATAACTGGAGTTGGTGGGCGGAGCCGCAGTCAGACCTGATGTCTGCCCCCAGCCCACCGCTGGGGCCACAGTCAGACTGGTGCGTGCCTTCTCTTCCCCTCTCCTAGGGGCGGGATTCACTGTGGGGTGGGGTGGCCTGTCTGGGCTACTTGCACACTGCCAGGCTTGTGATGCTGGGGATCTGGCGTCTTAGCTGGGGTGGGTAGGCAAGGTGCACAGGGGCAGGAGGGGCAGGCTTAGCTTGCTTCTCCTTAGGTGATCCACTTCAGGAGGGGCCCTGTGGCAGCAGGAGGGAGTCAGATCCGCTGCCGGAGGTTTGGCTCCGCAGAAGCGCAGAGTTGGGTGTTTGTGCAGAGCGAGCAAGTTCCCTGGCAGGAACTGGTTCTCTTTGGGATTTTGGCTGGGGGATGGGCGGGGAAGATGGCGCTGGCGAGCGCCTTTGTTCCCCACCAAACTGAGCTCTGTCGTCCGGGGGCTCAGCAGCTTTCCTTCCCTTTGTCCTCCAGCCTTCCCGCTTTCTGAGCAGAGCTGTTAACTTATGACCTCCCAGCCGCTAAGTCGCGCTTGCTGTCGGAACACAGTCCGTCAGGCCCCTCCGCTTTTTGCAAGCCAGACTTGGGGGCTCTGCTTGGCCGGCGAGCCGCCCCTCCGCCCCGGCTCCCTCCCGCCAGTCCGTGGAGCGCGCACCGCCTCGCCGCCCTTCCTACCCTCTTCCGTGGGTCTCTCGTCTGCGCTTGGCTCCGGCGACTCCATTCTGCTAATCCTCTGGTGGTTTTCTGGGTTATTTAGGCAGGTGTAGGTGGAATCTAAGTGATCAGCAGGACGCGCGGTGAGCCCAGCGTCCTCCTACGCCGCCATCTTCTGGGTGATGGGCATTAGGAGGGCACTTGTTGTGATGAGCACTGGGTGTTATATGGAAGTGATGAATCTCTGGGTTCTATTCCCGAAACCAATACTACACTGTAGGTTAACTAACTTGAATTTAAATATAATCTTGGAAGAAAAAAAAAGACTTAAATAAGACAGAAAACTTTAATGAGAATTTTTAAGGTAGAGAAAGATATATTAAACAAGACAATCACAGGGGCACCCAGGTAGCTCAGTTGGTTAAGCGTCTGACTCTTGATTTCAGTCAGGTCATGATCTCATGATTCATGTGCTGGTGTCACAGAGCCTGCTTGAGATTCTCTCTCTCCTTCTCTCTCTCTCTCTTTCTCTCTCTCCCAATCTCTCTGCTCCTTCCCCACTTCCTCTCTCTCACTCTATCTCTGTCTCTCAAAATAAATAAACATTAAAAAAAAAAAAAAACAAATGCCAGTCATAAAGACAAAGATTGGTAAGTGTGGCTACAAAAAACTTAACAACTAATTTAAACTCAAGACCCCCATAAAAAGAGTAAAAAGAGAAGTAATAGCAAGATCTTGATCTTGAAAATATTCCCAAGGATGAATAATTTCTTTCCTAAAAATATAATGAAGATATCGCATACAGAATCACGTGTATGACTTTTTAAAATTTCTCAACTGTGGTAAAATACACATAGCATATAATTTACCATTTTCATCATTTTTAAGTGTACAGTTTAGTCATATTAAATGCATTCATATTGTTGTGCAATCAATCTACAGAACTCTTTTCATCTTGCAAAACTGGTACTCTATTCCCATTAAACAACAATTCCCCATCCTCACTCCCTTAGCCTCTGGTAACCACCATTCTACTTTAGGTATGTAAAATTTGACAACTTTAGGTATGCTGTATAAGTGGAATCATATAGTATTTGCCTTTTTGTGACTGGCTTATTTCACTAAGCATAATATCCCCGAGGTTCATCCATGTTACATGTGTCAGAATTTCCCTCCTTTTTAAGGCCAAATAATATCCCATTGTATGTATATACCACACTTTGTTTATCCATTCATCCATCTGTGGACACTTGAGTTGCTGCCACTTTTTGGCTATTTTGAATAATTTAACTATGAACATGTGTGTACAAATATCTCCCTGAGATTTTGCCTTCAACTCTTTTTTTCTTCACTTTATTTATTTATTTTGAGAAAGTGAACAAGAGAGAGAGCACAAGCAGGGGAAGGGCAGAAAGAAAGGGAGAATATCCCAAGCAGGCTCATCAGCACAGAACCCGATATGGAGCTCGATCCTATGAACCATGAGACCATGACCTGAGCTGAAACCAAGAGTCGGACACTAAACCAACTGAGCTGCCCAGGTGCCCCACTTTCAGCTTTTTGAGTATAGACCTAGAAGTGCAATTGCTGAATCATATGTTAATTCTACTTTTATGCCATACTGTTCTCCATAGGGAACATTTACATTCCCATAAATACTCCACAAGTGTTCCAATTTTTCCATGTTCTTCCTAACATATGTTTTGTTTTGTTTTCATAGTGGCCTTTCTGACAAGTATAAGGTTATACTTCAGTGTAACCTTGGTTTGCATTTCTCTAAAGACAGTTTTTAAATTCGTTTGCTTTCATTTTTTGTTGTCACAGGGATGACTTCTAAAATCCATAGAAATGAGCAAATAAGGGTATCAAGGAAACTTTATGCATTATAAATTTAATATAAAGCTTTATGCATTATAAATTTAATATAAAGCTTGAAGTGGGCCAATTTAAATGATGTGATGTTTTATGATTACGTACACATTTGTTAAACTATAAAGAAAATAAAAAGGTAACAAAATTCAGGCTGTTGGTTACCTCTTGAAAGGGAGATAGAAACACAAGATTGAGAGCACATTGGAGCTTCATTAACATGAAGTGTTCTACTCTTTAATACATCATTCACATGGACGTTTACATTATTGTCATTTTTATTTTTTTATTTTTTTTAATTTTTTTTCAACGTTTATTTTTGGGACAGAGAGAGACAGAGCATGAACGGGGGAGGGGCAGAGAGAGAGGGAGACACAGAATCGGAAACAGGCTCCAGGCTCTGAGCCATCAGCCCAGAGCCTGACGCGGGGCTCGAACTCCTGGACCGCGAGATCGTGACCTGGCTGAAGTCGGACGCTTAACCGACTGCGCCATCCAGGCGCCCCATTATTGTCATTTTTAAATAGTTCATAGGTACTATGTACAATTCATTTCCAAATAAAAAGTTTTATAATGGGGAAGAAAAATATGGGGAGAGCATTGGTGAATAGGAAGCATCCGGTTGATGAATCCTTTATTTAAAGGAAAAAATTATTAAATGAAGAATTTTATGACGAGTGACATTGAAGTTGTACGTGTGTGTGTGTGTGTGTGTGTGTGTGTGTAATGTATAGGAACAGAAAATATAAAATCTAAATATCATTTATGCCTGAACACAATGGGTGAAATCAAATGAAGAAATCAGCAATGTAGAAATCACTGCTTGATGTTTTAAAATTTATGTTAGAGAGAAGGACAGAGAATACAAGTGGAGGAGAGGGGCAGAGGGAGAGAGAAAGAATCCTAAGCAGGCTCACACTCAGCTGGGAGCCGAATGTGGGGGTCAATCTCACAACCCTGGCATCATGACCTGAGCTGAAATTAAAAGTCGGATGTTCAATGGACTGAGCCACCCAGGCGCCCCTCAAGACTTTTTTTTTTTTAATTTTTTTTAACATTTATTTATTTCTGAGACAGAGAGAGAGACAGAGCGTGAACGGGGGAGGGGCAGCGAGAGAGGGAGACACAGAATCGGAAGCAGGCTCCAGGCTCCGAGCCATCAGCCCAGAGCCTGACGCGGGGCTCGAACTCACGGACCGCAAGATCGTGACCTGGCTGAAGTCGGACGCTTAACCGACTGGGCCACCCAGGCGCCCCAAGATTTTTTTTTTTAAGTAATATCTACACTCAACATGGGGCTCAAACTTACAACCCAGATATCAAGAGTCATGCTTTACCGACTGAGCCAGCCAAGCACCGCACTGCTTGATATTATTAAGAGTAAACACTGAGGGGCGCCTGGGTGGCTCAGTCGGTTAAGCATCCAACTTCGGCTCAGGTCATGATCTTGCATTTGTGGGCTCAAGCCCCGTGTCGGGCTCTGTGCTGACAGCTCAGAGCCTGGAGCCTGCTTCAGATTCTGTGTCTCCTCCTCTCTCTGCCTCTCCCATGCTCATGCTCTGTCTCTCAATAATAAATAAATGTTAAAGAAAAAAAAGTGAACACTGAAACCAATGAAACACAAATATGTTTGTAAACAATATTTTAAATAGATTTACAAAACTGAATACAGATTTTGAGATCATTTTTTAAAATTATTTACAACTCAGTTGTTAAGAATAAAAAGAAAAATGGATAAACAAATATTCTCCACATCTTCATCTTCACCTGCCATGAAAAGAATTTAAAAACCATTTACCAAGATATGGAAACAATCATATTATATATACATACTATATATATGTATATTGTGTACACAGGCACACACACACACACACACACACACACACACAATGGAATATTTCACAGCCATGAGAAAGGAGGGTATCCTGCCATTTGTAACAACGTGGATGGACACTGAGAACATTATGCTAAGTGAGATAATTTACAGAAAGACAGGTTCTGTATGATATTACCTATATATGGAATCTAAAAAGTCAAACCCATAAAAACACAGAGTAAAGTGATGGTGATTGCTGATGGTAGTTCAGGGATAAGATTGATGTTGTTTAAGGTATAAACTTGCAAAGAGTAGTAAATAGGCAATGGAAATATAATGCACAGTGTAACAAATGTAGACAATAATATTGTACTACTTGCTAAGGAGACTAAAACATAGTAAAACAACTAAAAAGAAAAGATAATTATGTAATGTGATAGAGATGTTAATATTGCTATAGTGGCAACAACATTACAATATATAAGTATCAAATTAACAAATTGTGCACCTTAAACTCACACAATGTTATATGTCAAATATATTCAAAAACAACAACAACAAACCACTTACCACTGATGGTTACTGGGACACCATTTCTCTTGCAAATTGATAATTAAAGAAAAATGTTAAGACTTTATCCTTCCTTTCTAAATGTACTGTATAATGCAGAAAGCAAATAGCCCTGGTAGATGAAGGAAATATTTTTCCACTGAAAAATTCCACCTAATATGAGCAAGCAAATGATACAACTAGAAAATTACCATTTTTGCAATCCTTTAAGAAGTAAGTGACTCAGGAAAAGATCATCAATGGTTTGTTAAAACAAAAATAAATGAAAACTTCATGGGAAAATCTGACGTGAAGAGATCAAGTTCTCACCATTTGAACTGAGGTGAACAATCTCAGCTTCATGAAAAGCAACTAAGTAAATGCTTCCCCATATGAAGGGATATGATCAGCACAGAATGACCTTTGAAGAATTTCCACTTAAAAAAAAAACAGATTGGGGGCGCCTGGGTGGCTCGGTCGGTTAAGCGTCCGACTTCGGCTCAGGTCATGATCTCACGGTCCGTGAGTTCGAGCCCCACGTCGGGCTCTCTGCTGACAGCTCAGAGCCTGGAGCCTGTTTTGGATTCTGTGTCTCCCTCTCTCTCTGCCCCTCCCCTGTTCATGCTCTGTCTCTCTCTGTCTCAAAAATAAATAAACGTTAAAAAAAAATTAAAAAAAAAAAACCAAAAAACAGATTGGGGTACCTGGGTGGCTCAGTGAAGTGTCCAACTTTGGCTCAGGTCATGATCTCATGGTTCATGAGTTCCAGCCCTGCATCAGGCTCTCTGCTATCAGTGTGGAGCCCACTTCAGATATTCTATCCCCCTTTCTCTCTGCCCCTCCCTGGCTCTCTCTCTCTCTCTCTCTCTCTCAAAAATAAACATTAAAAAAAAAAAAAACAGATCAAGAACAAAAACATACTTTAAATCTAATCAAGGCTTAAATCTAAATTCTCTGGAAATATTGGAGTATTAAAGTTAGGAAATAACATAAGGAAACATTCCGACAGTCTAGAATGTGGAAAATTCCACAGAACAAATGGTATGATTAAAAAAAAAGAGTTTATTTATTTATTTTGAGAGAGAGTGAGTGGGGGATGGGCAGAGGAAGAGAGAAGAGAGAATCCCAAGCAGGCTCCATGCTATCAGTGCAGAGCCTGATGCAGGTCTTGAACCCATGAACCATGAGATCATGACCTGAGCTCAAATCCAGAGTCAGACACTTAACCAACTGAGTCACTCAGGCTCCCCATTGGAGTGATTTCTGTATCAAATCTGTATATTGCTTTCTCACTAGAAGATTGTAGTTGCTTCTAAAATGATTTTGCTGTGTCTAAAATTCTTATTTTTCTGTACCATATAGTCACACAGATAATATCATAAAATTTCCTGGCAAACTATAAAAGCAGAATCACTAGGTAACCAATTAGTAAGCATCTACTTAGCTAAACACTATAGGTGTACAAATAAAGACATGTAATACATAAAATCCCTTTCATACTCAATTTAGCCCTCTACTTCTTCCAGGGAAAAGCAGATAGCATTCCTTTTTCCTTTTCCATATTTTTATTTTTCTTCTATTTGCTTTTCATTTTTCTCTTCTTTAGCTAGCTAAAATGTTGTGGATTTTTGTAGTTTCATTGTTATATCATTATTCTAATTATTCTAAATATTGTTTAAATTAATAAGCAAAAGTAAAAAAAATCAGAAAAAAATTTTAAATATCTAATTCACATAATCTTCATAAAAATTATGAAGTAGGTGTTGCCAGTATTTTCCCAATTTCAAAAAGAGACTCAAGAATAAAGCATATGCTTAGGAATACATAGAGAAGCAAACGTTAAACTTTGTATTTCTATGATAAATTCCCCTTGTATTGTAGTTATAATGTTTTCCATATTTCCAAGCCAATTCTCAAAGTTTAGCTGTAAATATGGATTAGTTGAAAAACCTGAAGGTGGTTTTATCTGATCAGAACTACTTTATCCACAATAATTCTATAGTGGATAACAAAATACTTGCTGTATATAGCTTGCTAACATTTGGAAATTTTAATAATTTTAGTAATTTTATTTTAGTGTTGTGAAACTCAACGTACCCACCATGCTGAGAAAAAAACAATAAAGCAAATAAATCTAAAATAGGAGAATCATTTATAATCCTGGAGTTAAGATCTTTAAGATTTTTTTCAAATTTAATAGAATGTGTTTTATTTAATCTCAGGCATTGTGCCCTTATTATAAGTGTAGGCCTTAGGGTGCGTGGGTGGCTCAGTTGTTAAAACATCCAACTTCAGCTCAGGTCATGATCCATGGTTCATGAGTTTGAATCCTGTGTTAGGCTCTGTGCTGACAGCTCAGAGCTTGGAGCCTGCTTTGGATTCTGTGTCTCCCTTTCTCTCTGCCCCTCCCCTGTTCATGCTCTCTCTCTCTCTCTCTCTCTCTCTCTCTCAAAAATAAATAAATGTTAAACTTTTTAAAAAATGTGGGTCTTTTCTGGAAGTAAAGACTTTATCCAACTTTATTTAAAGTTCTAAAAAAACTAATTGTTTCTAATTAAAACTATTTGCTAGATTGAAGGGATATGCCTAATGCATTCAGAAAGTTCATAAACAGTAAAAATGCAAATATTTCAACTTGTCACTAGCAAATTCTATTAGAGTTTTAAGGAATAGAATGAGTTGCTACTATCTAAACTATTTCAGATCAAAGAGAAAGAAAGATTCTAAAGCCTACATAGCAATGAATACAAAAAAGAAAAACTATATCTCAAATACAATATAATTGCAAAACTTAAATAACATATTAGCAAAGAGAACTCATCTGCTTATTACAGGAATAATACAGTACAATAAAGAGGACTTAATTTCATAAGTGAAATAAATATTTAATTTTAGTGTATCTGTAAATATCATTTCCTTAATAATAGGTTAAAGGAAAAAAAAAACCTTTAATCATCTTCACAGGGGTCAAAAGGCATTTGATATGTCCTCCAACCATCATTAATCTTTAAATATTATTATATTAGGTCTAATAGGTCTAATGGGTCTAATTACATTAGGTCTAATATCCTTGACTCTATATTTAAATATATATCAAAACAAAAAACTTTCAAAAATTATTGCTTTTCTAACAGGTGTTAGATGTGTTAGGTGATATCTCATTCTGGTTTTGATTTGCATTTGCACTTGACTTGATTTGCATCATGCTATGTGAAATAACTGAGAGAAAGACAGATACTGTATAATCTCAGTTATATACAGAATCTAAAAAACAAACAAACAAACTCATGGAAACACATCATATTTGTGGTTGCCAGAGGCAGAAGTTGGGGGGGGTGGGAAAAATGGGTAAAGATAATCAAAGGGTACAAACTTCTAATTATAAGATAAATGAGTCCCATGGCACGCCTGGGTGGCTCAGTTAGTTATGCGTTTGACTCTTGATTTTGGCTCAGGTCATGATCTCATGGTTCATGAGATTAAGCCTGCCATCAGGCTCTGTGCTGACAGAGTGGAGCCTACATGGGATTCTCTCTCTCCCTCTCTCTTGGCCCCTCTCCTGCTTGCATGTGCATTCTCTCTCTCTCTCTCTCTCAAAATAAATAAAGTAAACTTTAAAAAAGATAAATAAATCTTGGAGACATAAGGTACAGCATGGTGATTATAGGTAATAATCCTGTATTATATATTGCTATATATATATAATATATTATTGCTATATATATATATATATATATATATTGCTTATGTATTATATATATTGTCAAGTTGCTAAGATCTTAAAAGTTTTCATCACAAGGAAAAAAAATTCTAACTTTATGAAGTGATGAATATTCACTATTTATTATGGTAATAATTTCACACTACATGCATACATCAATGCATTAGTTTGTACACCATAAACTTATACAATCAATTATTTATCAATAAAATTGGAGAAAAAAGTCATTATAACTCTAATAAACATTGTCATGAAATTCAGGAAGGGACAAGAATCCAGAGTTTTTCCTTCTTTCTTATTTGGTTATGAGGAAACCCAGAGGGGTGAGCAACCTAAAGTAGACACACTGTTGTAATAGGTGATTGCTCGGGCCCAACCCCAAAGAGACCATTTCCATGGATTGCTCCTGCGTTCCCCCAGGGTCAGATGAAAAGGAGTTGTTGCATCATGACTTGCTATCCTACAATCCCCAGGAGCATGCCAAGAGTTACCTATTGAATATTGAATGGGTTCTGCTTTTTATGCTATAAAATGTATGGACTTGCTCTAGAACCCTAGGTATCTGGTCTACAACTCTCCTGTCAGGACACACCAGAGATTCTCTATCAATTATACTCTTTATTCCACAAATGGTACACACATGTTGGAATCTAGAGAAACATAATGTGGAAAAAACACAAATTATCAAAATTTGTCTAGCTAAAAATAAAAAAAAAACATGAAAGATCAACAATCATTAAAGAAATAGGAGCAATAATCAAAAGTCATGTTCAAAAATTGCAAATTTTAGTATTTCAAACAGACTTGGAACTTTTACATAGATTGGGTTGTAAAGTAAATCTTAACACCTTTCACAGTAAAGGTTTTCCATAGTGACATTCTCTGGCCACAATTCAATTATGTTAGAGGCTAAAAAGATAAATTTTCAAAATAAATGTATTCGAACATTTTATAATGTTATATATCTCCAGACAGCTCATGGTTAAAAAAGAAATCATTATGAAAATTAGAAAGATTTTGAACTGAATGATAACAGAAACCCTTCATATTTAAAACTGGGGAAAATGGTGTTTTGAGAAGAATTTGTAACTTTAGGTACTTCTCTTAGAATAGAAGACACCCTGAAATTAGCTACATATGCAATTGAGTATGTTTTTAAAAGAACACAATAAACCCAAAGAAAGAAGTAGGAAGGCAATAAAGGGCAGAAATCAGTGAAACTGAAAACAATACAAACCAACTAAGTAGATAAGCCTCTGGTGAAATTAATCAAGAGAAAAACTAGAAAATGCAAATATATAAATCAAAGCCATCAATAAATGCAAAACTAAAATGAGAATAAGATTATTTTATCAACAACTCTAAACCAATAAATTTGAAATCTTGGATAAAATGAACAATTTCCTATAGGAATATATCTTAGAAAAATGGAAAGATAAAGAGAGAATCTAGGATGATTAATAGACTGAAACATTTGATAACAAAAGTACTCCATATAACTGGTGAATACAGTAAAAATAGTGTTGTAAGAGAAGCCTGAACTAAGGGAAGTGCTTTATTGGACAATACTTGGCCTTCTCCTGATTCGTCCCATCTTGTCTCCTGGGGTAAAACTTAGCACAACCAACAGGGAAGTGTTGTGGAAGTCCTAAGTGAAGAAGGGAATTGTACTACTTCACAGTCTATTTTCTACTGAAATTTTTCTGAGGAGTTAAAATGCATTTGGAGGACAACATCTATTAATTTAAAGGTTTAAATAAAATAAAGTATACATCACATATGCAAGATATAGGTTATCACATTTTCTTTACTCAACTGCTGTATGTGCAGCAGGATTCCCTTTAAGTCAAATCTCATGTCTAAAGTGTTAGTGTAGTTACATAGCTGAGGTTAAACCCTTGAGTTAAACCGAAGATTCAATGGTAAAACCAGATATTTGAAGCAGGTTTTTATATTAGGACAAGTAATGATTTTTATCACAATGCCTCAAATATATAATGCTTATTAGCAAAATTTGTGCTTTAACTATTGAAGCATATGCTCTTGGCTAAATAAGGATAAAGGGAAGTACAAAGGTAAATTGATTTATGCTTGGTTGGTTAGGAAATAGGATTCAAGAAGTGTGAGAAGGAGAAAGATGGAATTTCAGTGAATTTAAAGATTCTATTCACCCAAGGAAGATAATGTGTTGAGGTAACTAACCAAATGGTTCTGTAAAACAAAACAAAATACAACACTCCACTATTATTAATCAGTTATCTAAACTTTGCCTGAACAGGCATTCAACTTCAGGGTTTGTTTTTTTTTTTAATGTTTATTTATTTTTGAGAGAGACCGGCAGAGCATGGGGGGTGGGGAGGAGGGGGGGAAGAGGGGCGGGTACAGAGAGAGAGGGAGACATAGAATCCAAAGCAGGCTTCTGGCTCTGAGCTGTCAGCATAGAGCCCAATGTAGGGCTCGCACTCACCAGCCATGAGATCATGACCTGAGCCGAAGTCAGATGCTTAACCACTGAGCCACCCAGGTGCTCCAGGTTCAGTTTTAATTAAAAGTATCAAATAGACTAAGTTTGCTTTCAGAGTCCTCCTATTCTTTCTTTGGGTACTTCTCTCTGCTTTTGCTTTCTTTTTCAGACATCAATCCTGATATGCCCTCTTTATTCTCTTCTCCCAGCTTGCCTCATTCAAGCACTGTCCCATGTTCCAAAATAACTTTCATACTTTTTTTTTCAAAGTTTAAGGATTCCCACTTGTGACTTATAGCATCTTCAGCTGTGACACATCTAGCAATTGACGTTCACATCCGCAGCCAATTCCCATGGGCATTCTAACCATGAGCGCTTCAACTCTTTTTTCTCTCACGAAACAATTAGAGGATGCAGAGGTCTTAAAAGGGTATTGCTCTAAAAAAAAAAAAAAAAAAAGAATCCTCTCTAGTGTTTAAAGTACGTTATTAGCATTAATATTAGTAGTATTAATACTAGTAATAAATTTGTGACACTTCTCAACGGATCACTACATCATTGTGTGAAGATAGCATAGTTAAAGGTGGTGTGGGGAATATAAAGTACAGCTTAGAGAATGTAGTCAATAATACTGTAATAACATTGTATGGCAACAGATAGTAACTATAGTTACTGTGATGAGCATTTCATAATGTATGTAATTGTTGAATGACTCTGTTGTGTACCTGGAGTTAATATAATATTATTTGTCAGCTATACTTCAATTAAAAAATAAAAATTAAAAAAAAAAGAGTGGTGAATTAGAGGAAGAAATTCTTGTTGGGCTGATTCACCCTAAGGCAAACAGTTCTGATACTCTCTCTTAGGAAATCTATAATTTTTTTTCAACCATTTTTATTTCTAAAGATCAAGTTGCAAATTATGAAATTTCACACCAAATGAAATTTGTCTCTTTATATCTATGTGCCTTCCTTTCTTCTCCCAGTTTAGAACATATTTAATCATAAATAGAGAGATAGTCAACTTTTTATTGGCATAGGATTTTCTACCTTGACTATATGACCCATGGGAAAGAAATAGATTTACCTAGATGACAGTTTATTTCCTTCCATGGAACTGAAAACAAGTGAAGGATTAGATAGAGACTGAAGGAGTTAAAGTAAATTATTATGATGTCCTGAGGATAAACACTTGCTAATATGCAAATAGTTTTCTATTTGGAAGGAGAAGGAAGAATAAAAAAAGAGAAAAAGAAGGAAGAAGGAAGGATGGAAGGAAGAGAGAGAAATGTAAAGTAAGAAGAGAGGGAAGGAGGAAGGAAAGGAAAAAAAATTACAGCAAGACATTATGTCTTCAACAAAACTATCAGCTCCTTGGAAGTGACCAGGGACTAAATTTTGTATGGCATTGCTTTTGAATCTTTTACAGCAGTGGGCACAAGGTAAGCATCCAAAAATATATGCCTGCAAATATACAAGATACATGGGAAATTTTTGTTTGTTTTCAAACAAAGGGGGAAAAAAACTTCCTAAGCAATTTAAAAGAAAAAATGTATTTCTCACAAAGTTGCACAATCTACAGCATAAGGGGGTCACATTTTTCCAATGAGCTGGTTCCATTTTATGCTATACAGCTTCATCAGCTGGCTGTTATTCTGCCAAACTCAGGCAACTCAAAGGTCAGGCTGTTGAGGGGAGACCTTCAAGAGCTGGAACAATTAATAAAAGATGTGAATGACTTTTTCTCCTGTCCTTATTTTCTTGTTGTTTAACCTCTTTTAGGTATAAAATTGCTTTGGGCCATGCATTATTTTTAATTAAGTGCTC
Source organism: Herpailurus yagouaroundi (assembly GCF_014898765.1). Lineage (NCBI taxonomy): Eukaryota > Metazoa > Chordata > Mammalia > Carnivora > Felidae > Herpailurus > Herpailurus yagouaroundi. The sequence goes on from NW_024412413.1 coordinate 31,712,641, forward strand.
ATAGAAATTTTTGTGTCTGAAATGACTCAAAAAGTGGGTGAGAGCGTATAATTCTAATCTAGTTAGGCTTTGACTTAGTAAATTAATAATAATAGCTCAATGACTCTAAAACCAAGAGATTGTCCTTGGGAAAAGACTCAGAAAAATTCAGATGCATAAATAAACGTAGAGTTCACCAAGTCTAATCAATGAGAACATTTTTTCTCATGTCTTTTACCTTCTATGTTAACTATCACTCTTTCTCTGAAAACCAGCTAAAAGAAATGGATTTAGAATATAACCATAAAGAATTAATTATAAGCATGTATGAATGCATCTTATGTGGCAGGCAAAATATTAGATACTAGGAAAAAAAAGAAGAAATGACCTCTCTTCTTCTCTAGTGAAGGATGGAAAGGAATGAGTGGATGTTTTTATTACACAGACATATTTGAACATTTACTATGTGCTAAACATATGACTGGTTCTGGAAATAATGAAATAAAAAAGATAGATATAGACCCTTCTTAAAGAAGTTTGACATCTGGTGGGGACATAGAGTATAAAGAAGTGATTACAGTATAATTTAATAGACATTAAAGAGGTATAAACAGGATACCATGAAAAATAACTGGTTATTGAAACACAAATTATTTGCAATTCAAAGTTGAGTACAACAATAAGTGTATAAATATGTGATATGGGACCATAAAGGGCTCAAAACACTGAAGAAGTCAGGGAAGTGTTCACAGAAAAGGTATATTTCAGCTGAGGTGGAAAAGCTGAGGAGGGTACACCAGGTGAAAATATTCAGGTTGGGTGAAAGAAAGAACAACATATCAGACCATAAATTTGTCAACAAGCCTGTCTTGGGTAAAAACACTAAGAATTTTCCTAGGAATAACAGTAGGGTACTTATCAGGGAGTGATGTAAAATAACACCAGAGTAAGAGATTAGCTACAGAAAGTGAAAGGTGACTTGGAGTAAGCCAAAAATTGAACTTTTTCCTGTAAGCAGGGAGCCAAAATAACTTTTTACAAAGAGGAAGAACATGGATCAATTTTTAAAATTTATATCCGGGGCGCCTGGGTGGCGCAGTCGGTTAAGCGTCCGACTTCAGCCAGGTCACGATCTCACAGTCCGGGAGTTCGAGCCCCGCGTCGGGCTCTGGGCTGATGGCTCAGAGTCTGGAGCCTGTTTCCGATTCTGTGTCTCCCTCTCTCTCTGACCCTCCCCCGTTCATGCTCTGTCTCTCTCTGTCCCAAAAATAAATAAACGTTGAAAAAAAAAAATAAAAAAAAAATAATAAAATAAAATAAAATTTATATCCAAGTTAATTAGCATATAGTGCCATAATGATTTCAGGAGTAGAATCCAGTGATTCATCCCCTACATATAACACCCAGTGCTCATCCCACCAAGTGTCCTCCTTTACGCCCATTGCCCATTTAGCCCATCCCCCCCCACAACCCCTCCAGCAACCCTCAGTTTGTTCTCTATGTTTATGTTTTGCCCCCCCATTTTTATATTATTTTTGCTTCCCTTCTCTTATGTTCATATGTTTTGTATTTTAAAATCCACATATGAGTGAAGTTTTATGATATTTGTCTTTCTTTGACTAGTTTCACTTAGCATAACATACTCTAGTTCCATCCACGTTGTTGCAAATGGCAAGATTTCATTCTTTTTGATTGCTGGGTAATACTCTATTGCATATATAGTCCACATCTTCTTCATCCATTCATCTGTCAATGGACATTTGAGCTCTTTCCATACTTTGGCTATTGTTGATAGCACTGCTATACACATTGGGGTGCATGTGCCCCTTTGAAACAGCACACCTGTATCCTTTGGATAAAACCTAGTAGTACAATTTCTGGGTTGTAGGGTAGTCCTATTTTTAACTTTTTGAGGAAACTCCACACTGTTTTCCAGAGTGGCTGCCCAAGTTTGCATTCCCACTAGCAGTGCAAAAGATTTCATCTTTCTCTGCATTCTCGCCAACATCTGTCTTTGCTTGAGTTGTTAATTTTTGCCATTCTGACAGGTGTGAGGTGGTAGGTATCTCATTGTGGTTTGATTTGTATTTCCCTAATTATGAGTGATATTGAGCATTTTTTCATGTGTCAGTCATCTGGATGTCTTTGGAAAAGTGTTTATTCATGTCTTTTGCCCATTTCTTCACTGGATTATTTGTTTTTTGGGTGTTGAGTTTGATAAGTTCTTTATAGATTCTGGATACTAATGCTTTATCTGATACATCATTTGCAAATATCTTCTGCCATTCCATCAGTTGCCTTTTAGTTTTGCTGATTGTTTCCTTCACTGTTCAGAAGCTTTATTTTATGAGGTCCCAGTAGTTCATTTTTGCTTTTGTTTCCCTTGCCTCCAGAGATGTGTTGAGTAAGAAGTTGCTGTCGCCAAGATCTAACAGGTTTTTGCCTGATTTCTCCTCGAGGATTTTAATGGCTTCCTGTCTTACATTGAGGTCTTTCATACATTTTGAGTTTATTTTGTGTATGGTGTTAGAAAGTGGTCCAGGTTCATTCTTCTTCAACTCACTGTCCAGTTTTGTAGCACCACTTGCTGAAGAGACTGTCTTTATTCCATTGGATATTCTTTCCTGTTTTGTCAAAGATTAGTTGAGTTGGCCATACATTTGTGAGTCCATTTCTTGGTTTTCTATTCTGTTCTATTGATCTACATGTCTGTTTTTGTGTCAGTATCATACTGTCTTGATGCTTACAGCTTTGTAATACATTTTGAAGTCTGGAATTGTGATGCCTCCAGCTTTGGTTGTCTTTTTCAGGATTGCTTTGACTACTCACAGTCTTTCTGGTTCCATAAGAATTTTAGGATTTTTGTTCCAACTCTGTAAAAAAATGTTGGTGTTACTTTGATAGGTATTGCATTGAATGTGTAGATTGCTTTGGGTAGTATAAATATTTTAACAATATTTCCTCTTCCAATCCATGAGCATGGAATGTTTTTCCATTTCTTTGTGCCTTCTTCAACTTCTTTCAGTGTATAGATTTTTCATATCTTTAGTTAGGTTTATTCCTCAGCATTTTATGGTTTTTGATGCAATTGTAAATGGGATCAATTCCTTGATTTATCTTTCTGCTGCTTCATGTTTGGTGTAAAGAAATGCAACCGATTTCTGTGCATTGATTTTGTATACTGCAACTTTGCTGAATTTAAATATCAGTTCTAGCAGTTTTTTGGTGGAATCTTTTGGGTTTTCCATATAGAGTATCATATCATCTGTGAAGAATGAAAATTTGACTGCCTTCTTGATGATTTGGTTGCACTTTGTTTGTGTTATCTGACTTTTGAGGCTAGGACTTCCAGTTCTATGTTGAATAACAGTGGTAAGAGTGGACATCTCTCTCATGTTCCTGACCTCAGGGGGAAAACTTTCAGATTTTCCCATTGGGGATGGTATTAATGGTGGGTTTTTCATATATGGCTTTTATGAACTTGAAGTATGATCCTTCTATCCCTACTTTCTTGAGGGTTTTTCTCAAGAAAGGATGCTGTATTTTGTCAAATGCTTTCTCTGCATCTATTGAGAAGATCATGTGGTTCCTGTCCTTTCCTTTATTAATGTGATGTATCACATTGATTGATTTGCAGATATTGAACCAACTTTGCATCCCAGGTGTAAATCCCACTTGATCATGGTGTATAAATCTTTTAATGTATTGTTGGATCCGGTTGGCTAGTATCTTGTTGAGAATTTTTGCATCCATGTTCATCAGGAAAATTGCTCTATAGTTCTCCTTTTTAGTGGGGTCTTTGTCTGGTTTTGGAATCAAGGTAATGCTGGCCTCATAGAATGAGTTTGGAAGTTTTTCCTTCCATTTATATTTTTTGGAAAATTTTTTTCTTTCTTTCTTTCTTTCTTTCTTTCTTTCTTTCTTTCTTTCTTTCTT
>NW_024412413.1:31716565-31743131 GCF_014898765.1 Herpailurus yagouaroundi
CTTTCTTTCTTTCTTTCTTTCTTTCTTTCTTTCTTTCTTTCTTTCTTCCTTCCTTCCTTCCTTCCTTCCTTCTCTCTCTTTTCCTTCCTTCATCCCTTAATTACTATGTAGAAAGTGAACTGGAGTAAAAGAAGACATTGGTGGAAGAAAACCCAGTTAGGAGATAGTTGCTAAAGTTCAAAATAACAGCAATACACATCTGGAAAAAAGCAGTGACAGTGGAAATGAAGAGGTAAGGATAAAATTGAAAAGCATTTCTGAGGTAGAATTTGTAGATTGGTTCCTACACAGGTGAGATTGTGTGGAAGGTAAGATAACAGGAGCAGAGACAGAAATGTAAGAATCGGGAAAGCTGGGAAGATTTTTAGCTTGAAGCCTAAGTGACATCATTGCCTTAGATGGGCCATTCAAGGAGACAAGTAGTTTTAGGAGCAAGAAAACATTTCAGAAAAGAAAAAGTGATCTACTTTGCAAATTTAATTTCTAGGTATCTTTATAGATACTAAAGACATGAAAAAGGACATTTGAAATGGTTGATTTTTCAATGTAAGATCCAGTTCACAGGGAGAAATTGTATATAGTTAACTCTTGAACAACACAAGGGGTTAGACATGTCCCTCCATCTAGAGAAGAGAAAGTGTTATTAAGAAAATCATAAGGAAGAGAAAATACATTTACAACACCATACTGTACTTACTGAAAATAATCCCCATGTAAGTGGAGCCATGCAATTCCAACCCATGTTGCTTAAGGGTCAACTAGAAGCCCAGAGATGGTGAAGAAGTAAGTGGAAGGGATTTTCTAATCAACTTTCCTTTCTCTAAGAAGAGCCATTGTTACCTGCTGAGTTCAGGGTGAGGTCAGGCTGAGGATAAGAAGAGTGAATAGAGATGGGGGAGACCAGAAGAAATTGGAAATGAGAAGGAAAACTTAACAAATACAAGTGAAAGGTTTAGCATGGAGCCAAAGTCAAGATGAGATTAAAAACTCTAAATTTATAGTTCTATAATGCTCTATAGCAAGAGAGGAAAAAGAAAATGATTGGGTTATTCTAAAAAGGTGGAATTTAGTTCCTCCTTGGAAAGCCGCAATAGGAAAGTTTGTAACGTTTTGGCACAAGCTAATAATACATGTACTAACATCTCTGGAATGTGGAAGCATGTTATATTTGCTTAAATACCTACGTGTGTGAGAGAGCTGTAGTGCATTCTTGGCTGGGAGAAACCAACAGATTAAAACGAGCTCTGTGGTGCCTGGGTGCTCAGTTGGTTGAACATTTGACTTTTGATTTCAGTTCAGATGATGATCCCAGGATGGTGGGATTGAGACCCCCTTTCAGCTCCAAGCTAAGAGTGGAGCCTGCTTAAGATTCTCTCTATATATACCTCTGCTCCTCTGCCCTGCTCTATCTCTCTAAAATAAAAATAAATAGGGACGCCTGGGTGGCTCAGTAGGTTCAGCATACAACTTCAGCTTAGGTCATGATCTTACAGTCTGTGAGTTTGAACCCCACATCAGGCTCTGTGCCTCTATGCTGACAGCTCAGAGCCTGGGCCCTGCTTTGGATTCTGTGTCTCCCTCTCTTTCTGCCCCTCCCCCACTCATGCCCTGCCTCTCTCTCTCTCTCTCTCTCAAAAATAAATAAACATTGAAAAAAATAAAAAATAAAAGTAAAGAAATTGGTTAATTTTAAATATGAGCTTTCTGGTCATTAAAATATTATTACCAACATTTAGCAAACTGCTATACTAGACCATCTTGTGTTACTTTATCCATTTTAGAAACATGAAATTCATCTTATAAAAAGCTTAATTAAATATACAAAATATTTGTAATTTTCTTGACTAACTATTCTTGACTTTTTAATGCAGTGATATCCTTAAAGAGTGTTCTGTTTTCTTCCATTCCCTAAATAAAAACATAGTTGCATCATGACTTCTGATTATAACCAAAATGATACTTTATTCTTCTTGGTCCTTGACCAGTTTCCTCAGTAGTAGATAATATGATGCATACTAACTGGTTACTGACCTTTTGCTGACCTTGCTCTGATGAACATTAAATTCAGATGGAGAATCTGTAATGAATAGCGAAACACAAAGGCAGCTATTTTATTCCTCTGTCCCTTGACTCTTTGAACTGAGAGAAGTGCCAACAAAATATAGCAGAACACAAATATTCACTGCTTGATATGCATCAGCTTATCTTGTTGTTGGCTATGCATTACCTTTTTCTGAATGGCACACAAGAAATTGTATGAGATACTAAGGCAAAATATTCATGTTCAAGTTTGTCTATGAACATGAATCTCCTTATATCACAAACAATTTAGTTTTCTTTTGAAAGAGTTCCTTTAAAGGGTAAAAGGATGTTCTATGAACAAGAAGATTCCAGGTCATTATCCTCAAACCTGGACGGCTGAAGTGGAGGGGCATAATACAAATGTCATATTGAAATTGACTTAAGTGACTTGATCTGTTTGAAGTTATCCAAATTCCAGAGCTTCCTTTTCCAGATCATAAACTCAGAATTGCCTCAGAATTCATATATATAAGTCTCCCACAGGATTCATAGCTTTTAGATGGTATTTGTTTTGACCTTTAAGGCCATCTGCATGCTTTTACTATTCTTTCTTGGTTATTCTAAAGATTAAAATGTGTATGTTGGACTTATATGAAATATTAACTTATATGCTTCCCTGACAGCTCTAGAACTTTAGAATACTTCAATTCCATTTCCTTTAATGGTAAAGTAGACCATTTCCTCCAATTTTTCAATTCTTCCCTTGTGATAGAAACATACATCTATAACCTTTGATTTAAGGCTGGAGTGCCCCCACTAGAGCAAGCAGAGTATATTTCCTTGAATTACTGATATTCAGCCTAGCTGAGCACCTGCTTCATCCAATGACATGTTAATGGACATAATATGAGCAGAAGTTTTAAATGTGACTTTTAAGTTTATTTATTTTGAGAGAGAGAGAGAGAGAGCGAGCTCACACACGAGCTGGGGAGGGGCAGAGACAGAGGGTGAGAGAGAGAATCCCAAGCAGGCTCCATGATATCAGCTCAGAGTCAGACATGGGGCTCAATTTCACCAAGAGTGAGATCATGACCTGAGTCAAAATCAAGAGTCAGACACTTAACCAACTGAGCCACCCCAGCGTCCCAAGACTATGTTATCCGATTCCAATGATTAACCTTAATCTAAGTTTAATATATAAATCCTGTCAGATGCTTGGGCTGTCAAGCATTTATTTCATTTAACTGACTTGGTAAAGCTATAGATAGAAACATAGCAAATCAGTTAGGAAGGCAAGTTCTAAAATAAGACTAACTTGGGTCTTAATCCTATTCTCCCATTCAATAGCTGTTTGATTTTAGTTGTTAAATTTCTCTGTGCAATTTCCTCATCTATAAACTGAAAATTATAATGGTAACTTCTACATGGGATTTGGTATAATAATTAGCACATATAAAATACTTAGACCAATTCTTGGTACTAAGTAACTACTAAAAACATGCTAGCTATTATTATTACCTGCTTCATCAGGGAGATTTGTGAGCCCTCCCTTGTTTTCTTCTCCTATCCCCCTAAACCAGGAATACCATAATAAAAGTACAAAATAGTGGGAGGAAAGACAAGATGTGACCCAGTTATAAATTCACAATACTTCTGCCTTCATTTGTGCTTGCTTGAATGTGTTTGGGGGGTAATGGAGATACCTCTCTTCTTTCCTTCTCCTGGCCACAGCCTGGAAATGAGTAGAGAAGAATGCAAAAATCTCACATTGCAGAAGAAAGAGAGAGGTGATAAAATTATCTTGGTAATGCCCTGGCTCCTGGATGGGTGGTATGTTTATCTTTCTCTTTATTCTTACTTTGGGTGTTGGCTGCTTTTAGTTCAGATTTAATACATTCAATCTGGAATAAACATTACTAAATTTGGAAGAACAGTTTGAAACTAATGGAAAATGGCCAATGAAAAATGCTAAACCCAAATTACCAATGTTTGTGGCATATGGAAAATAAAAAGTATGAAATCAATTCATAATACAATGCTGGTGTGTAATTATTTCTAATTTTAGAAATAATCATGGGCTAGATGAGTTTCTATTAAGTATTAAATGAATACAAATAAATGAAAAATTTATAACAGAGATCAGGTCTTGCAAGGAACTAGAGGTTACCTGCATAAAATTCTGTAAGAACAAAAAATGCAAAGAAAACTAAATGTGAGGGTTGAGTAAGTAAATTATGGCATAAATGGTGCAGCCATTTAAAAATGCTATAGATCTATTTTTTTAATCTAATCGCTCCTCAGCCTTTTGGCTAAGATCAAGTGAAATCTAAATGTGTCCAAGATATATTTTATGTGATAAAATCTAATTATAAAGTGGTCTTATAGCATGAAGTAATTTTAGTTAGTTAAATTAAAAGGAGAGGGAAAAATTGCCTGTGTCCCTGTAAGTGTGTGTTTGACTATGAAACATTTTAGAAAGATGTACATAAAAATGTTAATACTGGTTACCTTTGGATGATAAAATCAGCAATGATAATTTTCTTTTAAAATTATTTGTTATTATTATTATCTAAAATTTTATAAATATTTTTCTTATATATTCAAGGAAAAAATCTGCAAAGCTATTTCCATTTTCAAAAAAGTTTGATTGAAAAAGGTTAATCTTATCCATAAAAATTTAAATCTGAGTCTGCATTCATATGAATCATTTTTGAAGAGCATTTGAAATAGTGACCAAGATAGGCAGCAAAGGAATGCTTGCCATTCACTTTTTCAATGTGCAAATTTGAATCAAATTAGATTTCCAGTAAAGATGATGGTATATGACTCCATGTCTGAATATCACGCTAAGCAAAATAATAAGCACAACAGAAAACAATAAAGGAATTTCCATTTATAAAGACATTAGTAAATTACCAAAATCTCTTACTGTATAATCTACTATATATTTGCTATTTTTAAAATATTTGATCTAAAAAAGGGAAAGATACTCACCTTTGACACATATCTCCCATAATCAAGAGTGGGATGCTATTTGGGGATAGAAAGTAAGCAGTATCCCTAAAAATCCTTTACTTGAAGATTGGGCCCCTTGTAGTTTGGATGGGTTGCAGGAGAAGTATGGGTCACCATTTTGGATACCCTAGACCACAAGACCACAAGCTTTGTGAAGTCTCGAACTATAATTTTGATGTTGTTGTTGTTGTTGTTGTTGTTGTTGTTAACAATCTTAACCTCAGTTTCTGGCATCTAATAAGGGCTGAATAAATATTTGTTGAATAAATTCCTGGAGTTGTTTTCCTTCCCACATAATGGCAGCAATGGAATGAGAAACAAAGTGGTAATGTCATTTTAATTTAACCTAACCAAGTTTCATAACCAGGAGGAAACAGCTGCTCAGCCACAGAGGAAAGTTAACCAAACAGACATAAATATTCATCCATCAAGTAAAAATCCTGCGAGCCTTTGACCATTACACTGATATGGAAATCTGCCAGGATAATCTGAATCAGAGTCTCTAAAATGGAGGAACAGCTGAAATCCAAAAAACTTAAGATTTGAAATAATCTTATTATTTTTTGCTTTTAATCACTGTATTGCACTGTGTCTTTTTCCAAGAAAGATGCAAGTAATCTTCCCAATGATTAAATTGTAATGATAGAGTTGTAAGATAACATTAGACTAAAATACTATCTTGTCCTTCCAGATGGCTCTAAACTAATTAGAGTAATAATAGAACTTCTCTGATGCACCTTTAAGCAAAGATTTAGTAATTCAGAACACTTCCTGAGAGAATGCATAAAAGCAACATGACTCAGAAAGTCCGTGTGCTATCCTACCAAGATCTGGTCTCAAGCTGTGTCCTATTCATCAAGGGTTCACAGGGTTCTGCTGGGTTTTAGAAAGGACTTGAGGTTTTATGGTTTTGCCTTCAAAATGTTTAAGTGTACAATACAGTAACATTAACTATAGGCACCATGGTGCATAACAGATCTCTAGGACTTCTTCATCTTGCATGACTGAAACTTTACACACACCAAACAGCAACTCTTCATTTTCCTTTCCCTGAGGCCCTGGCAACCACCATTCTATTTTCTGCTTCCATGAGTTTGACTACTTTAGATACCTCATGTAAGTAAAATCACAAGCCATGTGTATATATCACTCCATATCTGTAATTACATGTATGTAAAATTATAGAAGTCAAATAAAAATAAATAAGAAAAATAAACGGGAAGTGTTAACTGGAATTGTAGAAAAACTTACCAAAAAGACACTAAGTAGAAATGCCTTAATTATTTTTCTGTATATCCCACATATTCTGGCTTTCATCAATCTACAACTATAATAAATTTATACTTATTTACTCAAAAAATCATAACCAATTTAGCTATAAATCTTAAAGCAGAAGTTTATTTAATAGGGATGTAGTATATAAAATAGATAGGTCAATACATAACTGTTAAATAACTGAAAATTACTCTGGATAACTCAAGCAAAAGAGTTAAATTTATTAGAATATTAAGATAACACACAGAAGTGAAAAACATTGAACCACCATCCTGCCTTGACAGTCTCAGGACAAAGACCGTTTGTGGGTCTTTAACATCAGAAACTATTGAACCTTCTCTTGTGTGTTCATATTAGCTATCTTTGTGCTAATAACCTTCATTCTCTCTGGGGCTCTGATCAAGTTTCATGTTTCCAAGAAAGAGAATTGGATTTGCCTAATGCCAGATGTGAAGCTATCCAACCAGCCTGATGGCAGGGCCTGGGCGGTGGACGGATCGGGACTGCATGGCGGCCCACTGAAAGTGAAGCTTCTTGTACTCCTGCTTTTATGTAATTTGGCCTTAGCGTTGGTCAGGGTAGCCCCCCTACCAATGAAAGTACCTGAGGATTTGTCGGTTGGGGAATTGCCCACAACAGGCCCCCCAGGAAAAGAACCATTGGGGAAAGAAATAAGATTCCACAGGGAAATTATGCAGCCCTACATCCAGCCCTTGAGACACCCTATAAAGACTTCTCTACCTAAAGGAAGGATAGCCCCATATATTTCCCAGCCAAGAGAGGGACAAATGGGTTCAAAATCCCCACTCTGGCAACAAACGAATGTATCTATGGATACAAGTTACTCCAACCCCTAGGCCCACTTGGCCCCCAGGAGGCATTCCAGATGATAACTGGACCTGGTGGGTTAAGGTACAGAATGGTTCATTAGTTCCTACATATACATTGTCTCTCCGGGAGCACATAATGCGTGGGTTCCCAGGGCCCTCTTGGCTCCCTCTGGGAACCCCAGACCAAAGCAAATACTTTTGTTCTTTATACCGCAAATGGTTCAAAGACACAATTAAGAAGTCAGGTCCCTATAAATGTTCCACTTGAGGTGTTGAGAGCTAGATGACCTTTCATGAAAATAGCGAAGCAAACACTTTATAAACTATAAATAAACATAGATACATAATGAAAGTAGTATGAAGAAATTAATCAATAAGCAAAAGGCAGGAGGGAACATTACAAAGAAATAACTATGAGGTTCCTTAATGGGTGATTACACAAAGGAACATTTTTAGAATTAGGTAAAGCCGAGAAACATAGATGACACACGCTACAAGGAAATTGCTAACAAATATAATGCCACGCTTGCCACAATAAAGCGGCCAGTCTAACACACTGCTGTTTTCTGTGTCCATTTGTTATTTTCGTCGATGCCATTCATCCTTCGGGAACCCCTGGACCTGCTGGGCTGGACTCCGGCAGCCTAACTTAGATTAAGGTATCTAGGTCCTTGATAAATCAGCCAGGTAAGTGTTTGGGGGGCAGAGGATGTTGACATCAACAAGGTACAGGGTAAGAAGTGAAAACAAAGACATTGTCCCAATTTGTATCACTGTAATGGGTTATCCTTATGATCAGAGTAATGTTCTCTTGAGGTAAAAATAGATGGTCATGCATGAAGAGTCCTCTCAGAATGTGGCTTGACCACATTTGAGTTTGCTCTAGGACTAAAGCAAGAAGTAGAGTTATATATCTTAAATTGATTTAAATAAGCAGAATGTAGTATGCCAAATCCTATATCCCTGGCCTACTACTAGAATTTAATGTCAAAGTTTCTCTCTGCTTCCCTTTCCCCCAGCTTCTGTTGATAGACAGTAGCCGTTATTTTCTTTGCTTCATCTTTCTCAAGATTGCTCCATAAGTGAGAGCTGATTTCTCATGCAGTTATGTAGCTCTGTGTTTAGCTCATTAGACATGGGAGGGGTGCATCTTGTTGGCTCATTGATCATGCTAAGTAGACAATATCGCAGTAATAATATGCTAGAAAATGCAAGATTGTATCTAGCTTTTTTAACCAAAATTATATATTCTGAACTTAAACATAGTCCAGCGTCTTGCAACTCTCAGATTTCCACCCTTTTTAAGGTAAAATAATTATAAAAATATACTTGTAAAGCTTCCCTTATATAAGAATATCAGAAAACCATATGGCTGAGTATTTTAATTATCTATTGCCTTATAACATATTCTTTCAAAATTTAGCAGCTTAAAAAATGGAACATTTATCTCACTGTCTCTGTGTGTCAGGAATTTAAGTGCGGCTTACCTGGGTGTCTCTGGTTCAAGGTCTTTCATGGGATACAACACCCATTTGGGGTGTTGGCTAAGACTGTGATCTCACTTGAAGGCTCAGCTGGGAGAGGATCTACATCCAAGCACCCTCAATACGGTTGTTGATAGGATTTAGTTCCTCATGGGCTGTTGAACTGATGACCCAAGTTCTTTACTAGCTGATGGCTAGAGAGAGACTTCCAAGACAGAAGCCACAGTCTTTTTTGTACCCTAATCTTATAGGTGACATCCCATCAACTTTGCTACATCCTGCTCCCTAGAGAGGAATCGCTAGGTCTAATCCACACTTAAGACAAAAGAATTATTCAGGATTCAACTCCCAGAAAGCAAGAATCATTGGGAGCTCTCTTAGAGTCTCTTAGAGCTCTCTTAAGAGCTCTCTTAAGAGCTCTCTTAAGTCTCTTAGAGTCTTAGAGTCTGCATTTAACACCAAGGAAACCCAGATCTATGATATTTTAGTATTGGAACCACAGGTATATTTTGATATTTAGGAAGTAGAAGAAAGTCACACAGCAAAGCACAATAAAGTAACATTAAGACTAAGAAGAGACTTTGGTTAAAAATGAAGGGCATTTATGATTATGGTTCTATAAACCAAGAGGAAAAATGGCTCAGTTGCTAAGACAGATATTCACTGACGAACATGAAGACTTTTATACCAAACATTTACCTCAAACATTTACTAGGCCACATATTTCTGTACAAATTTTAAGTATATGCCTAGTTACCCTCTACAATAGGTATCTGTCCATCATGACTTGTGGTTATCAGTACAGAGTTAGGCAAAGATACTGGCAAGCTCTAGACAGCTTATAAAGGAAACCCTTGTCAATGCAAGAAAAATGAAAAAAAATTAAATAATTTTAACAAAGTGTGCTTTGTTAAAGCATAAGAAAGACACATAGAAAGAAAATAATGCAATAATTTAAATTGCTTATGTTAATACAAAAGCAAAATACTTTGAGGCAAAACAATTCAAGAGCTGTGGGCTTCCTTTAGCTCTATAGGAAACAGGCTAATTATACCTCCTCATATGAAAAATAAGGAGGATAACCAAATTCCCTAACCAAAAAATAAAAATCAATAAATTTAGATATTTTAATCTTCTTAATGAACTATGAATACAGATACAGATACACAGAATTAATGCCATATGGGATGGGTAGAATAGCTGAGACAGAAAAATAGAAAAAGAAATTTAACAGACATTGGAAGAACAACTTAAAACACACAATTTGGCTATGTTAAAATCAACATGGCATGTTTTACTTAGGAAATGGCTGATGGTCTACCTTACTAATCACCCTATGGTTTTATTTCTCAGATAACAGGAAGCTCTCTTTTATGGTTTTTTTTTTTTTTCCAAGATGAAGAATGGATAGGTGAAGCCAATAATGATACATTGGTGCCCTATTTAAAAAGCTGGGGAAATAATTTTAAATACACATTTTCAGATTAACTCACCAGACAATTTAGGAACACAGTGATTGAAAGCTTTAAAAAGATATGAAAAAAAAACCCAGTGGCCCTAATATTCCTAGCAGTTCACCAAGATTTATTGAATGTCAACAATATGAAGAACACTCTACACCAGAGGTAGGAAGCCAGTGAACCATAGTTCACATCATTATTTTGTTTTACAATAATATTTTTTCTAATATTTATCATTTGTAAAAAGTCCAAAAGCATAAAAAAATATAAAATCACCCACAATAAACATCATAAACATTTTGGTATGTTTCCTATTAAAAAATATGTGTTTTTACATATGGATGTGTGTAGATAAATTTTAAATATTGACATATAATTTTTAGAAACTATTATGCAAATTTAATTTTTCCCACCTACAATGTCAGTGTTTTTTAAAATTATTATTACTGAATATACTTTAAAAACATGACTTTTAGAATGTGTGTAGCATTCCATCGTGGTTGTAATACAATTCATCAGATCTGCTTGTATAACAGATATTAGATTGTTTCCAACCTAAATATTTGTTTTGTTTATTTTTTGTATTCATGTAGTGATAAACATCCTGAAGCAAAAATGTACTGGTCATTTATCATGCAGCAAACAGTCTGTGCTTTCATAGTTCCTACTCTCATGGGGGAAAAAGAGGTATAAATAATTACATTTTCATTAAAAGAGGTACAAACAATTATTGGCATATGGTAAATTCTAAAAGACAAATATCAATTGCAGGGCAAGTATAGGCAATACAGAACTACCTGCTTTCTGTCCACGGACCCAGCTAAGATCTCACAGAACTCACACTTGCCTGAGCCTTGAAAGAGAAATATAAGCTTGTCAGACTATGAATTTAAAAGTTTCCAGGCAGGGAGGATCACGTGCAAGGGTGGCATTTGAACTGCACTTAAGTATTTTCTTCTTCTTTTTAAAAATATTTTATTTTAATTTTTTAAATGTTTACTTATTTTTGAGGGAGAGACAGACAGAGACAGAGTGTGAGTGGGGGCCTGGCAGCAAAAGAGGGATAACAGACTCTGAAGCAGGCTCCAGGCTCTGAGCTGTCAGCACAGAACCTGATGAGGGGCCTGAACTCGCTAACCGTGAGATCAAGACCTGAGCCAAAGTTGGTCGCTTAACCAACTGAGCCACCCAGGAGCCCCTTAACTGTTTTCTTTTTGAAACACTCTCTTAATTTCCATGATTCCAAACCCTCTTCCTCTCCTCTTCCTCATGTTGGTGGAGGAATACACATATTTGCCTTTTCTCCTGTTTCCAGCAGTTGGGACTCCCTAACATAAACTCCTGGCCTCTTGCTACACTCCTCAAACGCTCCTCTACATGCAGAAGACAGTAGGTTCTGCTGTGGCTGAAAGTCATTGGTTTACATTTTATGTCAATCATCTGCTATCTCTGAGGATTTAAGTATCTTTTCTCTTCTTTCTACTGGACCGGTGGGAACAGAAAGCTTAAGTTCATTTTTGAACACTAAATTTACCTACAGAACTTTCTTAAGACACAGATGGAAGTATGAGAGGAAAGAGGGGCTACCATGACTTTCTAGTCATTTAACTCCTCTACGACTGACTTCAAGCATTTAGCAGTAATTTTAGGCAATATTATCATTTCTGCTTTCTGACACTGTTTCTCAATTGGTTCTGCACTGACCAAAGAATAGGGGGTACTATGTATTTACCACCTAAAATCCCAGTAATTTGTATCTTGTTTGTAATATCTATGTCTGTTTGCTCTGAGAAGAACTGGTGTTTGGTTGGATGTGGGAGGTTAGGGATAGAGAACCAGATGACCCCAGGTGCTAGAAGAAAATCTTTACCAAAGAAGGGAGAGAATGGGTGAACACAATGATTTTGGTTTTTGAGCTTAAGGCATCTGTGGGGGTCCCTAATGGAGAAGTCAAGTAAGAAGTTATAAGAAGAGTTACAGCCTTGTTATGTGAGATGTCAAAAGTTTACTTCAGAGTATGTCATGAGTTGATCATATATCAATAAGAAAAGAAAGTCAATTTGCAGATTATTAGAGGCAGTACAACATAATCATAAATAACAATAGCTTCATAAGAAGACGATCATATTGCAGAAGAAAAAAGTTTAGGAATCAGAAATATTGAAATAATTTCATTAATTTGAAATTTTGTATAATGTGAAAAGTATTTGCAATGATAATAAATTGTTGGTATCTATATTTCTTTAAAATGAAAGTACGACAGGCTTTCCCATTTCTTTCTTTTCCTCTTCTGTCTTAATCTTAACAGCATTAATGTAACATGATTAACTGGAAAATGTCAGTGTCTTGGAGGCCTAACTTAAATCTTACCAGGCTAGGTAAAGGAAATGTTATAGATTATCATTTAATGTGTAAACTCTGACATTGGGAACTATGCCAGCTTTTAAAGAATAATTTATGACTCAAAAGCAAGCAGGAAAGTACCTAGCAGGTATGTGTAAGTATTAGCTACTAAGATAAAATACAGCTTCTGAGAAGAATATATTTGTATTTCCTTATTATTTTTCTCTTAATAAATATGTGTATGGTTGTAGCACTTCATCATTTAGTTCACTAAAAGTTACATACAATGTGTCACATAAGGGGTCATAATATATGTCAACCTAGGCTTCTGTGAGTTTTCAAACCTGAAAGACCCGTTTGCTATTTCACTGTGCTTACAAATTTGTATTCTTTACAAACAATATAAATAAAACCTGCAGGACTTTAAAGGAAAAAATAAATCTGATTGGAGGACTGAAAAAGATTTCAGAGAGAAAGTCAAACTTGAACGAGACCATCATGAGTTGCACAGATGATAATGTGGCAGAAAGAAAAAGACTAGAAACACGGTGTTTCTCAAAGCACATTAAACATCCTAAAATTTTGAAATGGGATATTTTTAAATAATATTTTTCTCTCTCCTTGCTACTTTAACACTATGCAATCAAGTCAGCCGGACCTCTTGAAAGCCAGAAATGAAAATGAAAATGAGCCCCAGGTCCTTTTTGGGAATTCTTCAATTCCTTCTTAACTGACTTCTATTCTCATCCTTTTTTTTCTATCTGGCTCTAAACTGAAACTATATATTTTACTTTTTGGATTTGGGTGTCTACATTCGATTTCCCTCACTTTTGGCTATTAATTATACTTACTAATTCTTTGACTTGTACTCAACCCTGTGCTGTGACACTTCCCATGCTAGGCTATTTCTGATATGATGGCTCTCCTTGGTTTTGGCCCTTTGGTACCCACTCCCAGTGCCAGGAATGGTTGGCACCCAGGACAGCCTAATATGGATCCACATGAGGAAGGATTTGGACATCAACCATGGAAGTTACTTTTGTTTTATTGCTATTTTTTTTTTTCTGGAAATACAAATGTTTGTTGGAGGAAAGTATAAAAAAGAAGAAAAAAATTACCTGCACCTCCACTCCTCAAGATAAACACTATTAACCTGTTGATATATTTCTTCCTCATCTTTTTTCTATTTGTTTATATACATATTTTAAAAAATAAAATTGTGTTAATAGTACATATACATTTTGTGTTTTGATTTTAATACTTATTTTATAATAATAATTCCCAGTATCATTAGTTTTGGCAAAAAATGTGTTTTTTAATGGCTTGTACATTTACATATAAATAAAACACGATGAAACTCTATTATTAATTTATGTTGTTTTTAAATTTTTCACTATTGTATAAGAAACCCTAATATCCTGTGGTCTATATAGTACAAGTCACAATCAAGGAACTATAGGTATAAAGCTAGATGTAAGTACAAATAACACTAATTCTATACTTGCTCATGGAAAACATTCTTAAGAAACCCATTCACAGACAACTGAAAATTTTTGTAATATCCCTTAATCATTTGAGTCTATGCAAATATCCTGTTTCTCCTTAAAGTCTGCCCACCAAGTATAACATTCATCAGTAGACCGCGTCTACAGCAAGTATTACTGTGATGTTCTAATAGTGATTTTCTATTTCCCTCATTTCTTCTATGTCCGTTAGCTGAAAATCTTCAAAAAGGAAGACACATCTCTTCCCTCTCCTCCATTCATTCATTCATTCATTCAATCATTCACTTATATCAGTATCGATTTATATATTGGGGGAGTGTATAATTCAATAAGATTATTACTTTGTTCAAATTGTTATAGCACTGGTTCTTGGGAACTTTTTTATGTAGGCTCCTTTGTTCTTTTGATATAACTCCATCTATGCATCTCTCTCTCTCTGAACATTCCCTTACTTTCTAGTATCACACAATGCTTTACACTAATTTTACATTTTCCATGACCAGCCCTGGGATCAACCATTTCTCTAAGGAGCCCAGATTCCTTTTATTGGATAACTATATTGACAAACCAAGATCTGGACACTAGGTATACTCACTGCAAAAAAGACATCATTGCTTACAGGCCTTTTCAGCAGACAGAACTAGGAAATATGTGTGTGTATACTAATGACTATGCACACATAAATATGTTTACCTCTGTATCTATCTGTATGTATAATATAGTAAATACGAGTTTATGCTATTATCTCCAATTCCAACCCAGTACCACAAGGTTCGTTCTAGTCTTCCCCCTACTGGCTTATTTGTAAATTCCTTTTTTGACAGTGAGAAAACATATCCACTACAGCAATACCATGCAGAACAGTTCCATCACCCTAAAAATGCCACTGTATGGCTCCTATATAGCCATTTCCTCCTTTCTTTCCTAATCTTCAGCAACTAATGATCTGTTACCCATTCCTACAGTTGTCTTCTTCCAGAATACCATATAAAGGAATCATACAGTTGACACGTTTTTGGGGTCTAGCTTCCTTCACTTAGCAAAATGAAGGCAGTATTTTAAACGCACTTCTACTAAACCTCAAAGGAAGTATTGCAAAAGTCCCAACAGGAGGTAATATGGATATAAAACGAATAGCACTTTGAGTCTTCCACTTCTGCTTGAACAGAACAAATGTGCTTTTATATGTTATATATAGGCTTCCATATGCCATTTGGCTTTTAATTCTTTTTTCTACTGGTTTAAGAAAGTGTTTATGCAGCAGTAGTAATAATGGAGGACTTTGGAACAATTGGGAAAGATATTAAAGATGAATAAAAAAACATGGAAACTTGTTTGAATATGTTGAATAAGTGCACTATGAAAAATCCCAGGTATTTGTGTTGAAGAGTAGATATATGTAGACATCTCATCAAAACAGATTCAGAAGAAGAAAAGCTAAATTCTGTTTTGAAATTTTTCTAAGTGAGAGGTCTATACTAATACTTTGAAGCTCAGTAATTAAATCTGAGTTAAAGATACAGAGTTGGAAGTTATTGCCTCATATACATTAATAAAATACATGGATATGAGTGAGTTATCTGAAGGAGAGTATAAAAAAAGGGAAAATAATAAAAGCTCAGGATGCTGGTATGTGAAACACTCATATTTAATAAGTAAAATATGAAAAGGCCATGAGGAGACAAACAATCTACATAAAAGAAAGTCCAGGAAAGAATGATATCACAGGCTTCAAGAAAATGGGGTCTTTCAAGGATTTAGGTGCTTAACAATGTTAAGATCAAAAAAGAAGTAAAAGACATTAACAGAAAAACAAAAATGTTCCCCCTAGATTTGACTGTTAAAGGTTGTTGGTGATGACAAGTTTCAGTGTGTCAAAACTGAAGTATATAGCAATTGGTTAGTAGCAAAAGAAAATAAAGGCATAGTAAAAAGAGTAGGTACAGCGTATTCTCTCTAAAAGTTTGAGTTAGAAGAGATAAAGAATTAGGAGAGAAAAAAATGTGACCTGTGGGATGTACAGGGTTGGTAGGCTGCATTAAAGCTCCTCTTTAGGTTTAGAAAAACTTGGTTTTTCACGTGTTTTAAAAATAATTGCTATCATTTATTCTCAAAATTACTCTTTTTGGTAAATATTCCTAAATGTGCTTAAGCTAAATTTTAGTTAAATGTCATATAAGATAAATAAAATTACATTCAATTAGTAGAAAATCTCTAGTATTTCTGAAGTCATATAAAAGAAAAAGTGTTTAAGAAATGTAAAAATTTACTTTTTGGAGTTAAGATGGAGAAGTAGAAGCAGGAACCTGGACTTACCTCACCTCTCAAACACAGCTAAATTAACATCACATCATTATGAACACCTAGGAAATCAATATGAGGATTAAGAGAATAATCTGCATGCATAATGAGAGAGAGAGAACATGGCAGGTACCAGGTGCAGAGACAAAAACTGGGGGAGAGAAAAACCAAAGTGCCACAGACGGAAGGGAGCCATTTCTATGGAGAGAAGAGAGAGAAAGAGAGAGGGGGAGAGAAAACTGTGAGTCAAGTTCATGCAAGAAAAACACTTCCTCAAAAACAATGACTGGGAAATCGAGAGGAACCGACTATTGCAAGTTTTCACCTACAGTGGAGCTCAAATTCTGAGGTTTTAGAAATGCGTGGCATTCACTGGAATCAGGGACAATGTTGCTCCAGGGGAGAAGGAGCAGAGGACTAGGAGCAGACAACAGTGCTATGAGGCTCTCCTCCAGAGGAGAGGGGATGGGGTCTACACCATGCCAGGTCTTTTATGATTTGTTGGAGTTTTGAATCCCTGCCACGCACCAGAGATAAAATACAGGAGAACTGTGGTTCCAGGAATGCCAACTGCCCAGGCACAGACAGAATGAGGGCAGGAATCTGACATAAGCCTGGGATACAGGAAGGGAGATTGTTTGCTTTTCTTTGAGGACTTCCTGAACAGCTGCAGGCTGAACTCCCTTCTCCAGGGAGGAGAGAGTGGGGTGATGCCATTTACCACCTCTAACTCCCCCACCTCCAACTCACCAGCATGGTCAGATTTCAGTGAGCAACACAGAGTCCCCAGTGGAGCTTGGGGCCACTTATACCAAACCCCACAGCCCTGTGCCCTGCAGGTGCATCTTTACTATGGCAGGACTGACTGTGAATCAGCCCAGTAGGCCTCTCACCCAGAAGACCAGCATAGGCCCCACTGCATGTACCAAGTCTACTGATCATAGAGTGCTTCAAAATGTCAGCTTCAGTTATGGCTGAAATAGGACTAGGCTTCTTCTTTATTTTCTTTCTTTTTCATTGGAATCAGGCTTATTGTTTTCCTTTTTTTTTTTTAATTTTTTTTAAACTTTTATTTCTGAGACAGAGAGAGACAGAGCATGAGTGGGGGAGGGGAAGAGAGAGAGGGAGACACAGAATCCAAAGCAGGCTTCAGGCTCAGAGCTGTCAGCGCAGAGCCCGGCACAGGCCTCAAACTCACAAACTGTGAGATCATGACCTGAGCCGAAGTGGGTCGCTCAACCGACTGAGCCACCCAGGCACCCCTCCTTTGTTTGTTTTTGTTCCTTATTCTTTTCTTGTTTTTGGATCAGGGTGTTTTTTTATTTTAATCAGGTTTATTTTAACAAACAGATCAAAACACACCAAGTTAAAGGTCCAAAAACTCACTATTTCAAGCCAGAGAGGCTCTGCAGATGACTGACCTGTGGGAAAGAGCAGCCAAAACACAACAGCAGCGTGTTCACAGCATACACCAGAAACACTTCTTAAAGTGCCATGTCCTGGAGAGTGTATGACCCATTTTGATATAGCATTACTCTCAGGAGCAGGAAAAACATAAAAAGCTTTGATAACACACAAAAGACAGAAACCTAGACAAAATGACAAGATGGAGGAATGTGCCCCAAAAGAATGGTCAAGAAGAAATCACAATCAGGGATTTATTCAAAACAGATATAAGCAATATATATGAACAAGAATTTAGAACAACAGTCATAAGAATACTACCTGGGCATGAAAGAAGCATAGAAGATACCAGAGAAACTTTTGCTACAGAGACAACAAATCTAAAAATTAGTCAGGCAGAGGGGCGCCTGGGTGGCGCAGTCGGTTAAGCGTCTGACTTCAGCCAGGTCACTATCTTGTGGTCTGTGAGTTCGAGCCCCGCGTCAGGCTCTGGGCTGATGGCTCAGAGCCTGGAGCCTGTTTCTGATTTTGTGTCTCCGTCTCTCTCTGCCCCTCCCCCGTTCATGCTCTGTCTCTCTCTGTCCCCCCAAAAACACAATAAATAAACGTTGAAAAAACAAATTAAAAAAAAAATTAGTCAGGCAGAAATAAAAAGTGCTCTAAATGAGATGCAAAACTGACTGTATGTAATCACAACGATGATGAAAGATGCAGAGGAATGAATAGATGACACAGAAGATAAAATTATGAAAAATAATGCAGCTTAAGAGGAGAGGGAAAGAAAACTATTAGATTACAAATGTGGACTTAAGGCACTCAGTAATTCCACAGAGCACAATAATATCCATATCATAGGAGTCCCAAAAGAAGAGCAGGAAGAAGGGGCAGTAGGTTTATTTGAACAAATTATATCTGAGAACTTCCCTAATCTGAGGGAGGAAGCAAACATTCAAGTCCAAGAGGCATGGAGAACTCCCCTCAAAATCAATAAAAACAGGTCAACCCCAAAACATATCATAGTGAAACTTGCAAAATACAAAATAAAGAGAGAATTCTGAAAGCGGCTAGGGACAAAAAGTTCTTAACCTACAAGGCTATACACGTGAGGTTAGCAGTAGACCTTTCCACAGAAACTTTGCAAGTCAGAAGAGAATGGCATGATATATTCAACAACAAAAATGGAAAAAATATGCAGCCAAGAATACTTTATCCAGCAAGGCTGCTGTTCAGAATAGAAGGAGAGATAGTTTCCAAGACAAGCAAAAATTAAAGAAGCTCATGAACACTAAACCACTCTACAAGAAATTTATTAAAGGGGCCCTTTGAGTGGGAAAGAGAGACCAAAAGCAACAAAGACAAGAAAGGAACAGAGATTATCTACAGGAACAGTGACCTCACAGGTAATACAATGGCACTAAATTCATATCTGTCAATAATTATTCTGAATGTAAATGGACTAAATGCTCCAATAAAAATACACAGGGTATCAGAATGGATAAACACACACACACACACACACACACACACACAAGACCATTGATATGCTGCTTACATAACTCATTTTAGACCCAAAGACACCTCCAGATAGAAAGTGATGGGATGAAGAACCATTTATCAGGCTTAGGACATTAAAAGAAAGCTATAGTAACCATACTTATATCAGACTAACTAGATTTTATGTGAAAGACTATAATAAGAGATGAAGGAGGGCAATAAAACAAAAAGGGGCCTATCCAACAAGAAGATCTAACAATTATAAATATTTATGCCTCCAAATTGAGAGATGCCAAGTATATAAATCATTTAATAAGCTTAAAGATACTCATTGATAATAAAACAACAATGGTGGGGACTTTAACACCCCACTTACAACAATGGATACATCATCTGAGCAGAAGATCAATAAGGAAAAAAATGGTTTTGAATGACACATTGGACCAGATGGACTTAACAGATATATTCAGAGCATTCCATCCTAAAGCAGCAAATAAACATTCTTTTTGTGTGCACATGGAACATTCTCCAAAATATATCACACACTGGGTCACAAATCAGGCTTCAACCAGTACAAAAGGATTGAGATCATAGCAAGCATATTTTCAGACCACAACACTATGAAATCTAAAATCAACCACAAGAAAAAAATCTGGAAAGACCACAAATACATGGAGGCTAAATAACATGCTACTAAGGAATGAATGGGATAACCAGGAAATTAAAGAAGAAATAAAAAATAAAAAATACATGAAAGCTGATTAAAATGAAAACATGACAGTCCAAAACCTTTGGGACACAGCAAAGGTGGTCGTAAAAGGGGAGTATATAGCAATTCAGGCTTTCTTCAAGAAGCAAGAAAAGTCTCAAATGCACCACCTAACCTTACATCCAAAGGAGTTGGAAAAGAGAATGAAATAAAGCCTATAACCAGCAGAAGAAGGAAAATAATAAAGATTAGAGCAGAAATATATGATATGAAAAAAAAAACAGTAGAACATACCAACAAAACTAGGAGATGGTTCATTGAAAGAATTAAAAAATATATATTGATAAACCTCTAGCCAGACTTATCAAAATGAAAAGAGAAAATAACAAGATAAATAAAATTGCCAATGAAAGAGGAGAGATCACAACAAACACCATAGAAATACAAATAATTATAAGAGACTATCATTAGCAATTATATGCCAAAAACTTGCACAATCTGGAAGAAATGTATAAATTCCTAGAAACATATAAACTATCAAAACTGAAGCGGGAAGATACAGAAAACTTGAACAGACCCATAACCAGCAAAGAAATTGAATCAGTAATCAAAAATCTCCCAACAAACATGAATGCAAGTCTCGATGCTTCCCAGGGGAATTCTACCAACTATAGAGTAATACTTGTTATTCTCAACTATTCCAAAAAAAGAGAGATGGAAGGAAAATTTCCAAATTCATTCTACAAGGCCAACATTACCTCGATTAAACCAGATAAAGACCCTATTAAAAAGGAGAATTACTGACCAATATCCCTGATGAACAGCAATGCAAAACTTCTCAAAAAGATTCTAGCAAATTTAATCCAACAGTACATTAAAATAATCATTCACAAGCAGGATTTATTCCTGGTCTGTAGGTGTGGTTCAATATCTGCAAATCAATTAACATGATATACCACATTAATAAAATAAAGGATAAGAACCATATTATTCTCTCAATAAATGCAAAAAAAAATGTGTTCAAAAGAATACAGCATCCTCTCTTGATAAAAACCCTCAAGAAAGTAGGGATAGAAGGAACACACCTCAATATAATAAAGATCATATATGAAAGACCCTCAGCTAACATCATAAAGGTCACATACAAAGAACCACAGCTAACATAAACCTCAATGGGGAAAAACTCAGCTCTTCCCCTAAGGTCAGGAACACAACAGGGATATCTACTCTTACCACTATTGTTGAACATAGTACTAGAAGTCCTAACCTCAGCAATCAGACAACAAAAAGAAATAAAAGCATCCAAATTGGCAAGGAAAAATCAAATTTTCACTCTTTGCAGAAGACAAGATACTCTATGTAGAATACTGGAAAGACTCCACCAAAAAACTGCTAGAACTCATGAATGCTAGAACTCATGTTGATACATGAATTCAACACAGATGCAGGGTACAAAATCAATGTATCGAAAACTGTTGCATTTCTATATACCTATAATGATGTAGCAGAAAGAGAATCAAGGAACCAATTCCATTTACAACTGCACCAAAAATAATAAGACACCTAGGAATAAACCTAACCAAAGAGGTAAAAGATATGCATTCTGAAAACTATAGAATACTTATGAAATAAGTTGAAGATAACACAAAGAAGTGGAAAAACATTCCATGCTCATGGATTGGAAGAGGAAATATTGTTAAAATATCTATACTATCCAAAGCAAGCTATACATTCAATGCAATCCCCATCAAAATAATACCAGCATTTTTTACAGAGCTGGAACAAACAATCCTAAAATTTGTATGGAACCACAAAAGACCCTGAATAGCCAAAGAAATCTTGAAAAAGCAAAGCAAAGAGAGAGGTATCACCATTCCAAACTTCAAGCTATATTCCAAATCTATAGTGATTAACACAGTATTCTACAGGCACAAGAACACACACATAGATCAATAGAACAGAATAGAAAACCCAGAAATGAACCCACAAGTGTATGCTCACCTCATCTTCGACAAAGCAGGAAAGAAAATCCAATGGAAAAAAGTCTCTTCAAAAAATGGTGTTGGGAAAACTGGACAGCAACGTTCATCAAAATGAAACTGGACCACTTTCTTACACCATATACAAAAATAAATTCAAAATGGATGAAAGACATATGAGACAACATCAAAATCCTAGAGGAGAACACAGACAGCAACCTCTTTGACCTCAGCTGTAGCAACTTCTGACTAGACACGTCACCAGAAACAAGGCAAGCAAAAGCAAAAATGAACTATTGGGACTCATCAAGATAAAAAGCTTCTGCACAGTGAAGGAAACAATCAACAAAACTAAAAGGCAACCAACAGAATGGGAGAAGATATTTATAAATGACATATCAGATAAAGGGCTAGTATCCAAAATCACTAAAGAACTTATCAAATTCAAAACCCAAAGAATAAATAATCCAGTTAAGAAATGGGCAGAAGACAGGGACAAACATTTCTCTAAAGAAAATATACAAAGATATACAAGACACATGATAAGATGCTCAACATCACTCATCATCATGGAAATAACAAATCAAAACCATGAGGAGACACCTCTCACCTGCCAGAATTGCTAAAATTAACAACTCAGTAAACAACAGATTTTGGCGAGGATGTGGAAAAAGAGGAATCCTCTTACACGGTTGGTGGTAATGCAAACTGATGCAACCACTCCGGAAAACAGTATGGAGATTCCTCAAAAAGTTAAAAATAGAACTACCGTACAGTCCATCAATTGCACTACCAGGTATTTATCCTAGGGATACGGGTGTGCTGTTTCAAAGGGACATGCACCCCAATGTTTATAGCAGCACTATCAACAACAGCCAAAGTATGGAAAGAGCCCAAATGTCCATCAATAGATGAATGGTTAAAGAAGATGTGATATACATACATACATACATACATACATACATACATACATACTGTGGAATATTACTCAGCCAGCAAAAAAGAACAAGCTCTTGCCATTTGCAACTACATGGGTGGAACTAGAGTATGTTATGCTAAGTGAAATACATCTGTCAGAGAAAGACAAATACCACATGATTTCACTCATATGTGGAATTTAAGAAACAAAATAGATGAATACTGGGGAAATAAGATAAAAACAGAGAGGGAGGCAAATCATAAATTTTTAACTATATAGAACTAACCAAGGGTTGCTGGAGGGGAGAGGGGGATGGACTAAATGGGTGATGGGCATTAAGGAGGGCACTTGTTGTGATGAGCACTGGGTGTTATATGTAAGTGATGAATCACTGAGTTCTACTTCAGAGACCAATAAGAAAGAAAGAAAGAAAGAAAGAAAGAAAGAAAGAAAGAAAGAAAGAAAGAAAGAAAGAAAGAAAGAAAAGGAGAAAAAGAAAGAAAGATAAAAAATTAGAAGTGGTTCACTAGTCCTCCTCAGCAGCCTGAATATTAAAGACCAAATTATAAATGTGTTGGATAAGAGTTTGTTGGATGAGTCCATTTTCAACTAAAAATAAAAATTATCTTAAACAAACACACAAAAAAATTAAATGCTGAATCCTGAAAATTTTGGAGTCAGAAAGGAAACAAAACACGACAATCCAAAGCTAAAACTAAGTCTGGTTGACATGATAAATTCAATCATGTTGGATTTAAGGAGAAAAAATACATATAATTCAATGACAAGAAGCAGTGGGATAACAGGGACAAAAAAAAACCATATTGGTTATAAATTATTCTAATTAGAGCTCTTGACTTCAAACCTATGTAGTCAATAGATGCAGTTAGCTCTTCCCCTTAAGAACTGGAAATTTAATCTCTTGGAGCCTCCAGGGGACTGGAATAATAACAGCATCCTACCTTAAGGTTGCTTGAGGGGATTAAAGGATGAAATGAAAGGATGCTGTGATATCAAGTTCTGGAACAAAGTAAGTCCTCAACAAAAGGTTGATGATGACAATGGATTACTTCATTTTCTCAGTCCAATATAAGTTCACCTGGTATAAGACAGTAGGAAAAATCAAACAGGATTTCTAGAGCTTCTTTCCAAGTTTATATCATTTTCTAACTAAAAAAGTTTCATGATGAAGTCACTTGCACTGAATTTTCTCACACTTTTGATATATCATTAGCCCTCAAATGCTAAAGTATACCATACCTCTTTTATGAAATAAAAAATTAATGGTCAATTATGTCCAGAAAGCAATAAAAAAGAAAAGAAAAAAATGATGTGGCAAGAATCTCATTTTCTTCCATAAGTAATAGAAAAAGTATAGTTGGAAACATCTTCTGTAAACTATTTTTAAAAAGGAAAATCAGAAAATTTCATTTTTCAATGATTTTTATTTTATTTGGCACACTTAGGTTGAGTCACATGAATTTGAATAGTTTACCCATATGATCAAAGTTAAAATTTGTTTTGACATTTTGCTGGCCTACTGTCTGGGATTTTTGGAGTAATTTGTTTAAAACTCTGACAGGAAACAATTGTTTTGGAGAACATTTTAATTCACAAAGTTTCAATAAATTATATCAGCAAGTATATTTGCTTTCATAAACACTTAAAAATACTTACTTTAATTATGTATTAAGAAAAAGAATTCAATTGGAAAAATGGCCCAGGAAAACCAACAAAATGTGGAGAGTTGTCTCAAACAAACTTAGAGAAAAAAATGTTTTTAATGCAAACTAAACACTGATTGAAAGGTGACAGACAAAAAATGGATGACACACCACAGTTTTTGTCTTGAGGATTTTAAATATACCCTTAACTGGGATATAGAATAAGATGTATGGACAAGAGTATCTAATTTCTTAGAAAATATTCAAAGAAACATGAAAATCTTGTATGTTTCCTCTTCTTATATGTTTGAAGTACCCTCTAGGAAAGCAGTTTAGGAATGTTAATTTTACTTAGAAAATTTTTAATTATTCTAGTACTACTATTTTTATTTTTAAAGTCAAAAATTAAAAAGAAACATGAAAAAGTAAAAAGTAATAATTTTTATCATAAACAGTTTCTATTTGTATCATTTATAAATTATGCTATGCCTTTATTTTATAGAATTAGTTGAATATCAGTAATAGCACTTTTTTGTTGTCGTTTTTTTTTTTTTTTTTAACAGACAGAGCACAAGTAGGGGAGGGGCAGAGAGAGATGGAGAGAGAGAATCCCAAGCAGGCTCTGTGCTGTCAGCATGGTACCTGATGGGGGCCTTGATCCCATGAACCATGATATCATGACCTGGGCCTAAACCAAGAGCTGGATATTCCTGAGTCACTGAGGAATCCCAAAGAGAGAGAATCTTAAGCAGGCCCCATGCCCAGTGCAGAGCCTGATGCAGGGCTCCATCTCACAACCATGAGATCATGACCTGAGCCAAAATCGAGTCAGATGCTTAACCGGACTGAGCTACCCAGGCACCCCAGTGGCAGCATTTCTATTGCCTAATTTTTATATCACTAAGAATATATTGATTTATAATTAAATAGTGAATAACATAAATATCTCATTAAGCAAGGTATACATTCATTAGTAAGTATAAAGAAGTTCATCTTACATGAAAAACTTACTTAAAGGAAGATTTTCTCTAATTGAGAAAGGATTGGCACTAGAGTAAGTTACTGAGGTTGGCTAGAGAATATAAATTTTTGGAAATATTGATGTGTGAAATAAATGGTGATGTGACTTGCATATCCTTCACTTTCCTTGTATTCCAATATTATAAAATAAATTTGTATTTATGTATTTATGTTGCTCACTTCATTTGGGTTTTTGCTCAGATATAATCTTCTCAGAAAGGTTTTCCCAGATCATTCTATTTAAAATACTCTCATTTCCAGCATGCCTGGGTGGTTCAATCAGTTAAGCATCCAACTCTTGATTTCCACTCAGGTTATGATCTCATGGTTTGTGGGATTGAGCCCCGTCTCTCTCTCTCTCTCTCTCTGCTTGGGATTCTCTCTCTCTTTCTCTATGGCCCTCCCCTGTCTCTCTCAAAATAAAAATAAAATAAACTTAAAAAATTAAAAATAGGGGCGCCTGGGTGGCGTAGTCGGTTAAGCGTCCGACTTCAGCCAGGTCACGATCTCGCGGTCCGTGAGTTCGAGCCCCGCGTCGGGCTCTGGGCTGATGGCTCAGAGCCTGGAGCCTGTTTCCGATTCTGTGTCTCCCTCTCTCTCTGCCCCTCCCCCGTTCATGCTCTGTCTCTCTCTGTCCCAAAAATAAATAAACGTTGAAAAAAAAAAATTAAAAAAAAAAAAATTAAAAATAAAATAGCCTCATTACCTTTTTTTGTTTATAGCACTTCCACTACCTAATATTATGCATTTTATTATGCATTTATTTATATGCTTATTATTTTTCCTCTCTTTAATAATTTCCATGAGAGCAGGTACTTTATTTTATTTACTGGTGTATCTTAGAACATATTTAAGTGACTGGAGTAAAAATGTGCTCAATAAAAATTATTTGAACAAATGAATGAATTATTGTTTGTCTTCCCTAATAGAGATTGCTCTTGAGGGCCAGAATATCACTCTCCAGCAGAATAATGTGCTTTAATATGGTTGCCTTATAGCAGAGAACTAACAAATTTTATTTTAATCCTATAAAAATCCTTGGAGAGTTCAGGAAGTTTTTTTTTTTTGTTTTTTTTTTTTGTTTTTGTTTTTTTTTTACTAATTATTTTAACTTCATTTTAAACTTGATATTTCTAAGTTAT
>NW_024412413.1:31753131-31765614 GCF_014898765.1 Herpailurus yagouaroundi
CATTAGCTGTTGTTATTTCCTGGAGATTCTTCTGAGGGGAATTCTTCCGCTTTGTCATTTTGGATAGTCCCTGGCGTGGTGAGGACCTGCAGGGCACTTCCCCTGTGCTGTGGTGTATAACTGGGGTTGGTGGGCGGAGCCGCAGTCAGACCTGATGTCTGCCCCCAGCCCACCGCTGGGGCCACAGTCAGACTGGTGCTTGCCTTCTCTTCCCCTCTCCTAGGGGCGGGATTCACTGTGGGGTGGGGTGGCCTGTCTGGGCTACTTGCACACTGCCAGGCTTGTGATGCTGGGGATCTGGCGTCTTAGCTGGGGTGGGTAGGCAAGGTGCACAGGGGCAGGAGGGGCAGGCTTAGCTTGCTTCTCCTTAGGTGATCCACTTCAGGAGGGGCCCTGTGGCAGCAGCAGGGAGTCAGATCCGCTGCCGGAGGTTTGGCTCCGCAGAAGCACAGAGTTGGGTGTTTGCGCGGAGCGAGCAAGTTCCCTGGCAGGAACTGGTTCTCTTTGGGATTTTGGCTGGGGGATGGGCGGGGAAGATGGCGCTGGCGAGCGCCTTTGTTCCCCACCAAACTGAGCTCTGTCATCCGGGGGCTCAGCAGCTTTCCTTCCCTTTGTCCTCCAGCCTTCCCGCTTTCTGAGCAGAGCTGTTAACTTATGACCTCCCAGCCGCTAAGTCGCGCTTGCTGTCGGAACACAGTCCGTCAGGCCCCTCCGCTTTTTGCAAGCCAGACTTGGGGGCTCTGCTTGGCCGGCGAGCCGCCCCTCCGCCCCGGCTCCCTCCCGCTGCTCCGTGGAGCGCGCACCGCCTCGCCGCCCTTCCTACCCTCTTCCGTGGGCCTCTCGTCTGCGCTTGGCTCCGGCGACTCCGTTCTGCTAATCCTCTGGTGGTTTTCTGGGTTATTTAGGCAGGTGTAGGTGGAATCTAAGTGATCAGCAGGACGCGCGGTGAGCCCAGCGTCCTCCTACGCCGCCATCTTCCCTCCTCCTCGAGTTCAGGAAGTTAATGTAGGATTTGTGAAAAAAAATTAGAGTACTCACTTTCTAAAATGTCACCCACTTAATTTGGGCATGTTGTATAAATAACATAACATTCAAAATTCTCCTCCAAATTTATACAAATTGGTTTTCCAAATGATGATTTACTATAAGCAAAACTACATAGATTGCAACTTCTCAGAGCTTAACTTTGCCTGTAACTGAAACTCCTCCTTGGTGGGATTATCTGCATCTGGTCCCTACTCACCCCCACCCCACCACCACTTCAAAACCTCAGGAAGGCTGGATAATGTCTCATGATCCAACTTGGATTACCAAATTTACTCTCTCTGCTACTCTTTTTACAGTTTTGCATTATAGATCTGATCAGTTCCTTAGCTTACATTTGTCTCTCTCTAAATTAAGAGGTTAACTAGATAGAGGTTAACAAAGTTCTCTTTCATATATTTCTATGATGTATATATCTGTTAGAAATTCTAATTGGTATATCAGAGTGATAAAACATTACAAAATACTTTTATTTAAAACAACTGCTTCTAAAAATAACTTTAAAACAGAAGTCATTTGATCATAAATTAAAATCACAAATATGACCTGCTACAAAGAGGTAATACTTATTGACCTACTGACACTCTAAATAATTACTTGGTTATCAGAGCAAAGCTAAATTAGAACTGATGTTTCTTACAAATGGGTTAACTCTTATAATAATTTTTATTTGTCTAAGTTATATTATAACAAGAGTATGATCTACTACTCTGAATTTCTCTTCCAAACTGAGATGTAATTATTATTGTATATATACTGCCTTGTTTTCCATGCACCAGATTTATTCTGTCTGTTTTTAATGATAGAGTAAATACTGAGTGTTTTCTTTTACCACTAGGATTGCCCGCTAATTGTAAAAAGTATAGAGATTTAGGAAAATTAGTTATTCAACTACTGGTAACATTGTATTTCCTTCTAGTCATAAAATTATGAAAGGCCAGATGATTATATAATAAATATATATTTATATATGAATGTATATGTACAAATATATATGTAATATATAACATATAAATATATATTTGTATATATTAATATATATTTTTATGTTTATATATACATGTGTACATATACCTATTTCCTTATAGTCATACAATTATAAAAGATCAAGATGATTATATCATAATCATGGTCACATAGCATATATCATCATATAAATGAAGTACTAACTGAAATTGTTTTTACCACAAGTTTTTAAACAACATAGATCACACTTTGTCTCTTTTTTGCATCTGTTTTAATGTTAAAATCAACATTTTCCCACATCATCAGTCTATTTTGTAATAGTCTTTACTTTCTAACAGTTTTTATTTTTATTTATTTTTATTTCTAGCATTTTTTATTAGTTTTGTCAGTTATCTGCTACTGCATAACAAAGGAACTCAAAGCTCATGGCTTAAAAAAACTACTTTATTATATCTCATTATTCTGTGGTTGACCAGGCTCAGCTGGGCAGTTCTAATTTACTATATCATGTTGACTGGGGCTGCAGTGATCTGGGGGCTCATTTGGGTTGGAATTTGTCCAAGGGAGCTCACTCATATGGCTGACAATTGATGCAGATTGTCAGGTGCTCTGGCCTCTCCAAGGGCTTGGGTTTCTCACAGCATGGTGGCTTTGTTCTGAGAGAGAATGTCCCTACAATGAGCATTCCAAGAGACAGGAAACAGAAACTGCTATTCCTTTTAACAGCTAGACATGGAATTAGCACAATGTTGCCTCCATTGCATTTCATGTGATAAGCAGTCACAGGACTTTAATTAAGGGGAAGTAAAATAAACTCCACCCCTCAATGGAGAGAATGAGAAATTTGGGTCCATATTTAATCCACAAGAATAGCTGCATAATTTCTACTTGTGTAGGGACCAT
The DNA here is from genome assembly GCF_014898765.1 of Herpailurus yagouaroundi. Taxonomy (NCBI): domain Eukaryota; kingdom Metazoa; phylum Chordata; class Mammalia; order Carnivora; family Felidae; genus Herpailurus; species Herpailurus yagouaroundi. The sequence continues at coordinate 31,756,045 of NW_024412413.1, forward strand.
AACTTAGTCAAAGTTAAAAATAATCTGCTAAAAACAACCAACAAAAGGAGAATGTTTATTATAATTAAGGCTAAGACACATCTGTGCAACTTTCTTTGGGTTTAGCCTGCTTAGGATTCACTTAATTTCTTGAATTTGAAGGTTATGTTTTTTTCTGAATTTGAGACATTTTCAGCCATTACTTCTTTAAATACTTTTCAGCCCCATACTATTTTTACTCTCCTTCTGGACTCCAATTTTATTTATTTATTTATTTATTTTTTGGACTCCAATTCTAGATCTTTTATTATAGTCCTCAGGTCTCTAGGTTTTTGTTTTTATTTTTCAGTCTATTTTCTCTCTGTTGCTCAGACTGGGTAATTTTTACTGTAGTATCTTCTAGTCCACTTATTCTGTCCTCTGTCCACTTCTTTCTGCTATTCAGCCAATTCATTGAGTTTTTGTTTTTTTTTGTTTGTTTGTTTTTTTGTGGTTTTTTTTGGTTACTACATTTCAGTTTTAAATTTTCTATTTGATATCTTCTATTTTTTGAGATTTTCTAATTTTTCATGTTTCAAACTTGATCATAAATGGTGCTGAAGTATTTTTATGATGGCTGCTCTGAAATCTTTATCAGTTAATCTCAACATTGGTGTCATTTCAGTGTTATCATCTATTAATTATCTTTTCTCATACAAGTTGAGATTTCCTGGTTATTGCTTTGGGGGGGGGTGCTTTTTCCTCTTCCAGGCAGTGTGGTGTCATCAGATACTTCATGGAGAACATGAAATACCACTTCTGCTTTTGGCTATAACAAGGTTTTCCTCCCTGTTAGGATGTCAAAGAAGGTTGAACAAACCACCAAGACTTTCATCCCTATATGTCAGAGGCGGTCTGCTACAACAGGTATTTCAATGAGGTTCATAGTCTCAGAACATAATACATAAATTGTGCAGGATATGATAAAAAAAAATCCTATGCTTCCTGCATGACCTCCACTGACATTGCAGTTGGAGGAGGGCTTCTTACCACTAGATCATGATGAATGTTCTGGTTTTTTGCTTTGTCTCCTCTCACAGTAGTGGAAAGAAGGAGGGTGTTTAATATGGGTGGGTGGCAATAGAAATCCAGAATCTTCATGTGACCTCTACTGAAACCATATGGTAAAAGGCCTGCTTATCACCAGGCAAGAGTGAAAGTCCTAGCTCCCTACTCAACCTTCTCTGATAACACTCTGGTGAAGAAGTTGAGAGTCTTTGTTATACTCCCAGGTAAGGGTGGAGGTCTAGGCTCCCCTTGGGGCTTTTGCTGACTGGCATGCCTACTTGCCTACTTGATCCAGAACTGTGTTTTTAAATTCTGATTATTTTCACTTCACATTTCATGAACATTTTCAAATGTTTTTAAACTCATCGAGAAATTGTTACACAGACCTCTCGAACATCATTTTTAACAGCAATCATCTACACTAACTTATGACAGAAATATCTTTAGATGGTGGAATTACATGTAATTTTTATTTTCTCTGTCTCTTCTTGTCTGTAGTGTCTACATTCTCTTTTGAACATATATTGCTTTTGTGGTAGGATATCACTAGGTAATTTTTAGTAGTAAACAAGTATTTTTTTTCTAAATCAGACTAGCATTACATATATCAATAAAAATAAATGGTGCAATATTATTAGAGGCAAATCACAGGAATTCTATCCATAGTTTAGAAGATTTGACAGAAAAAGTTTAGGAGTGCTATGTTCTTTAAGTAGCATTAAACTTTGTAAAAGTTAACTCCCCAATTTCTATCTTATAAGTCAGTAATATTTAAGGCATGTCCCTTTGTGTTCCCTCCCCTCCTCTTTCTCCTTCCACCCACTTAGTTATCACAAAGAAAAACATTTCAGTGCGTCTTTTTTTTTTTATTCTCTGCTTTTCCATTGAAAAGATAAAAGTTAAGAATATCCTTAATAATCTAACTAAGGGGCAGATGGTCGTACAAAAATAACCAAGTTTACCAGAATCATGGGAAAAAAAAATGCCACATTTCTCTGAACATTGCAACTGAGCAATATGAATAAAAGTCAAGATTTTTATGCTTCCCTTCCTCAGAACTGAAAAGTAAGGTAAAATAACACCAACAGAATTAGTTAAAAGAATACTTCCCTTATTTATTTCACTTTGATTATTTAACCTAAAGCCTAAATCAGGAATACTTCAATCTCTACCTCATCTAGCCATTGAAAATCCACAAGGTCCACAAGGCTGTGTTCTCTTTTCCTCTGTGCTAGACAAAATAGGACCTCTTAAACTGCTTTATCTTTCAGCTTCCTCATCTGTAAAATAAGGAATTACATCCTCAAATGTTTTCCAACTTTGAAATGATTTTCACTCCATAGATGAGAGTGTCAGTGACTGTGCTTTCCTGGGAGGTCTGAGTCCTTGCTCTTAGCTCTGCACACCCCTCTCACAACACCTTCCACACAATGTAACCCAACATCTTTTGTTGACTGTTAGTAAGCTAAATGGAGTTTTTACCTAAGTGATAAACTAGTTCACTAAGCACTTGATTGAAAAGAAAATATTATTTTAATAACAGTATTCAGTAATTTTAAATCTCCAGTGGAAGACTGGATTCCATTCTTCTGATTTTTGTCAGACTACCTCCAAACATGCAGGTAAGGCAGCTAGTGGCATCAAAAGAGATTTCTCCATTTATTTCTTTTTTTAATGTTTATTTATTTTTAGAGAGAAAGAGAAAGCATGCAGGGGAAAGTCAGAGAGAGAGGGAGATAGAGGATCTGAAGCAGGCAGCACGCTGACAGCAGACAGCCCAATGAAAGGCTCTAACTCACAAGCCATGACATCATGATCTGAACCAAAGTTGGACGCTTAACCTGAGCCAACCAGATGTACTAAGAATACTCCATTTCTAAATTAGAATCAAACTGGTAGAAACCTCTGGAGTCAAGAGAACTGTCTTTTAGTAAAATGATTAGGAAATATAAGTTTAAATGTCATTTTTTTTTCTCAATGTTTATTTATTTTGGGGACAGAGAGAGACAGAGCATGAACGGGGGAGGGGCAGAGAGAGAGGGAGACACAGAATCGGAAACAGGCTCCAGGCTCTGAGCCATCAGCCCAGAGCCCGACGCGGGGCTCGAACTCACGGACCGCGAGATTGTGACCTGGCTGAAGTCGGACGCTTAACCGACTGCGCCACCCAGGCGCCCCAAATGTCATTTTTTTTAAAGCACTGCTGTGCCATTTTGTTCATGTGGATGAAGTCCAAGTCGCTAAGCTCTTTTCATTCATTCACTCATACATTCAACAGGCATTGAATTAAGTAATAAAAATTGTATTAACTACTAAAATATGGAAGACATACTCATTATGTTTGTGAATCTTAAGATTTCATTTATACTGGAGTGTGTCTTCAGAAGATGTTAGTAACTTGGTCTGTTTCTTAACGATGATAGCTCTGAAATGTGCTAATAGATTTACAAAGCCCTTAAAAAAGGGTGCCAGCAAAATAGAGATAGAGATAGGAGCCATTTAGCTTGTCCTAAAAAGTATTTCCTATATTGAGAGTATTCTCAATGAATATAGACAAGTATTTATCATCTATAAAAGTGAGGGGGAGGGTGGAGGTGGAAGAGGAGAGAATTTGTACAGACATGCTGACAAGGGATCATTTCTTTCAGATCCTGTGTTACATTTCACTTTCTCTGTTGAAGTAATTGCCTTTGTTAGTGACGTTTCCAAGATATTAAAGCTCCCTTCCCGCACTGCATCTATACCCTACTGGGTGGCTTGCCACTAAAGATGGCTGAGCTATATGACACTAGCTACACTTCAGCAAAAAGTGTGTACATTATTCCTTGCTAGCATTATTTCCAAAAATCTCTGCTATAATGAGTTTGGCTGGAAAAGTCATAAACATCAAAAATCTTTCTCACTTTTATATCTATTCCTTAAAGTTTAATACACAGCTAATCTACCCTCCCTTGATCCTTTTTCCCTTGATTCTATGTGGGCCCCCAGATTGTTTTGTAATCCTATAAGAAATATTAGTCCCCTATCACAGAAGTCTTTCCCAAGAAAAAATTGCCAATCCAATCGTAACATTCTGCTAGGAAGGTAAATCACAAGGATAAAGAGAATTCTGATTCCTCTTTCTTCCCATAAAAAGCCCCAATCCAGTATGGAAATCTCACTGTGTATAGATTAGCATCCACTTCATATCATTAGCCACTCTGAAGCTAGAGTAATGACCGTGTGGGAAATAATTTTTACTGAAAAGAATAAGATTACGGGAAATGTAGCATTTGAGAAAATTTTAGTCACGGCAATGTTGAGCCAACTAGAGGGAAAAAAAGACAGATAACCTAATCAAAAGAAATTCTTGGGCAATAAAAAGCTGATTTTACAGAAAGATTTTACAAAAAGGAGACAGTCTTTTTTTTTTTTTTTTAATTTTTTTTTTCAACGTTTATTTATTTTTGGGATAGAGAGAGACAGAGCATGAACGGGGGAGGGGCAGAGAGAGAGGGAGACACAGAATGGGAAACAGGCTCTAGGCTCTGAGCCATCAGCCCAGAGCCCGACGTGGGGCTCGAACTCACGGACCGCGAGATCGTGACCTGGTTGAAGTCGGACGCTTAACCGACTGCGCCACCCAGGCGCCCCAAAAAGGAGACAGTCTTAAATTCTATATTCATTCCTATCTCTGAGATAAATAATGTTGAGCAACAAATGATGAAATGCTGAACAATTCTGCATGGGAACATTGACAGTACTGGGCAATTGATTTTATTTTATTTTATTTTTTTTGCAATTGGTAGCTTTTATTTTTATTTTATTTATTTATTTATTTATTTATTATTTTAATATGAAGTTTATTTTCAAATTGGTTTCCATACAACACCCAGTGCTCATCCCAACAGGTGCCCTCCTCAATGCCCATCACCCACCTTCCCCTCCCTCCCACCCCCCATCAACCCTCAGTTTGTTCTCAGTTTTTAATAGTCTCTTATGGTTTGGCTCCCTCCCTCTCTAAATTTTTTTTTCCTTCCCCTCCCCATGGTCTTAAATTTCTCAGGATCCGCATAAGAGTGAAAACATATGGTATCTGTCTTCTCTGTATGGCTTATTTCACTTAGCATAACACTCTCCAGTTCCACCCACGTTGCTACAAAAGGCCATATTTCATTCTTTCTCATTGCCAAGTATTATTCCATTGTGTATATAAACCACAATGTCTTTATCCATTCATCAGTTGATGGACATTTAGGCTCTTTCCATAATTTGGCTATTGTTGAAAGTGCTGTTATAAACATTGGGGTACAAGTTGGGCAATTGATTTTAAAGCCCTGATACCCCTCCCTGATACAAGGGAAGTGGCCATTTCAATTCAGATGAGAATCGACACAGACTTAAAAGAGGGAGAAATGAATTTAACGATTAAATAAAAAGAAAAAAATCAAATAGTACTGGTATAATATCTTTAGAGATTTTCCTTGGCCACATATCCCAAGGGTTTCAGCAGGTAATTCAGTTTAGTTTCCTAAGAACTGCATTCTTGACAGCAGGCTGTATTTATAGTTATTATTAAGGTAATTGCATGGTAATGCATTATTTTGTCAAGTCTTAGTATATATTTAGTTATTTTCAAGATATCCCTACATTATCTTTGTAAAGTTCCAAGTAAAATAACTCTTTAAGCTTTAATTAAAGGCAATGATCTAATCCAATAAATACAAGATAATTGCTAATATTCAGAGTCCTGAATGGCTAAGGAAGCACAGCCATCAGAGAGAGAATAGTGCCATATTCTATACCATATAACTGATTCCCATTGAGATGTGCAAAGAGCTCCTGCGTCAACCATGTCATAGACCCTGCTACTAGTTGGCAGGTAGGAGAAAACCCTTTACGACAATTTGTATTGCCAGTGATCTGAAATGTTTATGTACCTCCATTGTCAATGAGAGCATTCTTGGTTTCCTAACCGAAACTATAAGGAATAATAAGTAGCAATAAAAATGACCACTTAATGTAATCCTAAAAGATACAGATTCAGAATATAGATTTAAAAAGACACTTTAATAAAATATTAACTAACTCAGTATTGGAACTGGGAACTTAATGCATCTTAAAATTTATTCTAGACTTAAGGCATGTTTTGTTTTCTTCCAATTTCAGATTTACTAGCCATGACTATTAACTTCTTTAAGTTCTGTTTCAAATACCATCTCTTTAGTGAAGCTGTCTTTGACCTCTATCTGCAAATAGGGATACTTTCTCCAGCAGGACTCACTGTTCTCCATATGGGCTCCTAGAACACTTTGTATTTAACTCTGTCATAATTTGTTATTAGAGTTGGTTGTTGTTACGTATTCCTTTCCCACTAGCTGTGAAATTATCTAAGGACAGCATTTTATTAGTATGTTTATCCCCAGTGCTTAATACAGTGCCTAAAACTGAGTGGTCACTTATTAAATATGGGTTTGGTATATTCCATGTGCATCTTCATTTTCAAAATTCTCTGTGGATTATGTTCAGCCAAAAGACAAAAGACCTACTGACTTAAACAGACTTCCCTTCTGTTAAGAACTCTTTAAGCAAGTCTCAGAATTTGATGCCTTTATACAGCTATGGACATATATTATGAAATGTATTATCAGATAGATCATATGTCTGGATCACGTTTTTAAACTACATTTTATTTAAAGTCTATATGATCCATCCAGAGACAATTCAACTATTAAGAAGCAAAAAACTCTAAGCAGATACTGAAGAACATTGTGTGATAGATCAACTTCTTCTGGGTGCCTGATAAAAGGTTTTAAAAGGCTTCTGATTGAATTTTTAAAGGAATTCATCTTTATAACCCTTGTAAGAATAAAATAATGTGATTAGTGTCTGACTGACAACAGGGTGTCCTGAATTCTTCTACTGATGTGGGTTTATTCTGAAGTATCCCAAGTGAAGTTGCTTTCAAAAACTTAACTTACTTACAGGAAAATGTCAATTGTCATGAGCACATGGTAATCATTAGACTGATGAGTACATGGCTTTCCTGTTTTGTGTTTATAGCCATTTGTTTCTAGTACACTTACCATTGTGTGTATCTTCCTTGTAGTGTTTTTACTGGTGTTGATTTAGATTGAACTATGAAATTTTTGGCTAAGTACAGAAGACAAGAATTTTTTTAGTCCAGGTCACGCACAGAAGACAACACTGTCAGTGCCAGTGTCATGTCCTCAGCACATGAAAGGATGACTGAATTAGCATGGAAGTCTAATTTAACAAAATCCTGTAATGTTCAGCAAATAAATAATTACTCCTATTAGGAAAACTAGGGCATTCCTCATTCACCAGCGAGACAACAAAGATAGCATCAGTCCTAATCTCAATTCCAGAAGGCTATTTTTTTTTTAATGTATAGAAACTAACAAGCTAATTTTAAAATGTATCTGGAAATGTTAGAACCCAGAATATTCTACATAGTCATGAAAAAGAAGACTAAGGTTGGAGAACTTATATTACCTGATTTCAAGACTTGATATAAAACTATAATAACCAATCAGTGTGGGTCTGGCATACAGATCAACAAATAGATCAATAGAACAGAATAGGGAGCTCAGAAATGGACTTATCTTAGTTATTTGGTTTTTGATAAAGGCTGCAAAACAATCTAATGAGAAACAAAAGCCTTTTGGCAAATGGTGCTGAAATAAATGTTCACATGAAAACAATAAACTATGGCCATACACATACCACACAAAAACTAATTTGATATGGATCACAGATGTAATCCAAAATTAACATCATGAAAATTTTTAAATGAAATATAGAAAAACCATTGTGACCTGGGGGGGTAGCCAAAGTTTTCTCAGATAAGAGAAGACATTAAATAACAAAACAAAAAATAATAGAATTCATTAAAATAAAAATTTACTCATTAAAATACACCATTAAGACAATTAATAGGCAAGTAATAGAGTATGAAAAAATATTTATTAAACTTATATGTACTAAAGGACTGATACCCCTTACTATACATATAGATATGGTATGTCAACAGCATGGTTATTTTGTTGGCTGTTTATAGGTAGGAACTAATGAGAAACTGTAGCCAGATCAGCATTGGTAAGAGGAAGTTCAGATTGCTGAGCCCATGTATAGCTTCTATCCTGTCACCATGGCCAGTCTACCTATGAGTTCACTGAACAACTACTAGATGGAGAAAGAGATATTTGACATTTTGGAGAACATGTCCTTTGGTACGCTTAATTGTTGAAAGAGTTCTCTATAGTAGATGCCATTTAGTGAGGACTCACAAGACAATTATTTTCACACTAGATGTCAAGCTTGAGAAGTTCATCCATATGCATTTTTCCAAACCTCCTTGCCACTACACTTTCAGTCCTGTTCTTCCTAAGTCCCTGGTCATAAAACCAAACCACTAGCAATTTCCCATAAGTCAATGTAGATTCATTCTTCTGATCATCTTTTTTTTCTAGACAAGGTAGACACTAAAATGTCCCACTCAATGTTTTGCCTACTAGGGTGACTTATATTCCCTCTCTTCCTCCAGACCACCCCTGAGTGAACTTGTCATGTTACAGCAGTGCAGCTATGGTTGATGCTAGCAAATTGTGTATACTCATCTATAAACCAGGCTTTTTTTTTTCCTCCTCAACTGACTGGTCATAAGGAGCTCTCCATAAGATCACAGGTGTGTACTGAAAGCAGTGAGACAATGCAGCAGCTGGAGTCAGTGTCAAAGGAGCCTGAGCCTATATATACTATTTCCATTTGATGACAGAGTGCTGTTGTACGTGTCCAACTTAATGGCAGGTCAGAAACACCCAGTTTGAGATGGAAAGCTCAGGTCACATGGTCACTTGATGTTCCATGGCTAGGCATTCAGTCTCTACCAGGACCCAATAGGAAGTTAGGATATATTTCTCAAAGGAGGAATAATAATCTGCAGAAAAAGGCAAAGGTTTACTCCAAAGTTCTGGAGGTCTGACATTCTCCTATTGGTGCTTGCAAGCAACTCCACAGTACATCAATATTTGCCATAGACACTCTGAGTATCATTGGATCTGCTAGGTCATGAGGCCCAATTAGCAGAGCAACCTGTATTTGATGCCTTAACTTGCTGCACAGACTTCTCTTGCTCTGGTCCTTACTCAACATCAGGACCCTCATGGGTTACTCAGTAAATGTTTTCAATTAATACATTCAAATAAGGTGCACATTGTCTCCCAAATCCATAATGGCTATGTAGCATCGAGCCCCATTTAGTGCTAGGTGGTACCGCACAACAACCTTTGAGGGGATATGTTCATTGGTTCCAAACCATTGGGCTTGAAATTTCAATGATGTGGCAGACCTCTGAATCTTCATGTGATTTCTCTCCCTTCCTCTGCTTTGCAAATAATGGGCCAATTAATGCAATCTGTGAGTTGTGGTTTATCTTATTCTTTTTTTTTTTTAATATATGAAATTTATTGTCAAATTGGTTTCCATACAACACCCAGTGCTCATCCCAAAAGGTGCCCTCCTCAATACCCATCACCCACCCTC